>NC_088239.1:31903772-31990416 GCF_036934945.1 Oncorhynchus masou masou
TAGCCCAAACAACTACCTCTTCCCCTACTGTATTTATTTATTTAGCTCCTTTGCACCCAATTATTTCTATTTCTACTTTGCACATTCTTCCACTGCAAATCAACCATTCCAGTGTTTTACTTGCTATATTGTATTTACTTCGCCACCATGGCCTTTTTTTGCCTTTACCTCCCCTATCTCACCTCATTTGTTCACATTGTATATAAACGTATTTTTCCACTGTATTACTCACTGTATGTTTGTTTTACTCCATGTGTAACTCTGTGTTGTTGTATGTGTCGAACTGCTTTGCTTTGTCTTTATCTTCACAATTATATATAAGTGAGAACTTGTTTTCAACTTGCCTACCTGGTTAAATAAAGGTGAAATAAAATACAAATATATAAATAAATAAATAAATAAATATAGGCCAAGGACAATATAATGTCTGTTTTTTCCCTTATTGTAGGCTACTACTTAAACCGCTGTTACTCTTAATCGTTGTTTTTTTACTACACTATCTTACTCACTTTGTTTATCAAATGGCTTTACATGTGAGTCCTTAACTAAGGTCAGGGCCTGACACTCTCTATCTTTGTTTTCTTTATTATTTTGGTCATGTCAGGGTGTGACGAGGGTGGTATGTGTGTTTTGGTCTTGTCTAGGTTTTTTTGTAATTCTTTGGAGTTTTGGTATGTCTAGGTATATGTAGGTCTATGGTGGCCTGAATTGGTTCCCAATCAGAGACAGCTGTTTATCGTTTTTTCTGATTGGGGATCCTATTTAGATTGCCATTTCCATTTTGGTTTTGTGGGTTATTGTCTATGTGTAGTTATATGTCAGCAGTCGTGTTATATAGCTTCACGTTCGTTTTGTTATTTTGTTTGTTCAATAAAGAAGAATGTATTCATATCACGCTGCGCCTTGGTCTCATCAATACGACAAACGTGACAGAGATGCGTGGGACTAAGGCTAAGGTGTGAACGATGCTGAAAAGGTGGAGACAAAAAAAGAGCTCTCCGGTAGGTGTACCAAGACAGTCAAAGGCCATTTTCTCAAAAGTCGGGTTTCAGGTTTAGCAACTTTCAAAGCATAATTACTTTCCCATTGTTCCTCAACTGGAGTGTATGATATAGCATTTTGTAAGTCTCTGCTTTTATCCAATGAAAAAATATATATAAGTGTTCAGACCGCTTGACTTTTTGCACATTTTGTTACATTACAGCCTTATTCTGAAATTGATTCAATTGTTTTCCCCCCCTCAATCTACACACACTACCCCATAAAAACATTTTTTTTTTGCAAAGGTAATAAACAAACTACTGAAATATCACATTTACATAAGTATTCAGAGCCTTTACCCAGTACTTTGTTGAAGCACGTTTGGCAGTGATTACAGCCTCGAGTCTTAGGTATGATGATGCTTTAAGCTTGGCACACCTGTATTTGGGGAGTTTGTCCCATTCTTCTCTGCAGATCCTCTCAATCTCTGTCAGGTTGGGTGGGGAGTGTCGTTGCACAGCTATTTTCAGGTCTCTTCAGAGGTTTTCAATCGGGTTCAAGTCCGGGCTCCGGCTGGGCCACTCAAGGACATTCAGAAACTTGTCCCAAAACCACTCCTGCATTGTCTTGGCTTAGGGTCGTCGTTCTGTTGGAAGGTGAACCTTTGCCCCTGTCTGAGGTTCTGAGCACTCTACAGCAGGTTTTCATCAAGGATCTCTCTCTATACATTTCTCCATTCATCTTTCCCTCGATCCTGACTAGTCTCCCTGTCCCTGCCTCTTACAAACATCCCCACAGCACGATGCTGCCACCACCATGCTTCACTGTATGGATGGTGCCAGGTTTCATCCAGACGTGACACTTGGCAATCAGTTCAATGAGTTCAATTTTGATTTCATTCGACCCGAGAATCTTGTTTCTCATGGTCTGAGAGTTGTCTTGACTTAACAGTCATCAGACTAATGAAAGTCATTTATTGAATCAACTAACTATGTTTATTTATTACCCGATTTAAATTAATCATGTAACAACTAACTCGTTGCGATTTTGGGGCACCACGAGAGCGGCCGTTTAAAGATTTTACCATCTCCCGAATTAAACTCTAAAGGTTTATCACACCCATAAAACAGTCAAGGTTAAATCATAACCTCTTATAATATCATCATTCTGAACAGTCACAACCTTCTTGGAACTGCAAAAATCCCAGCCTTATATTTCAGTACTACACAAATTGGTTTAATTATTTATTTACTAGCTAACTAAATAATAACACAGAATAAACACACACTTAATACATGAGGAAAAGGTTCTTAGCGTACTGACAAAATATGGTGGCTTTTTACACAATGACATGCAGAGAGAGAAAAACAGAAAGAGATACTTATCATTGATGGGGGCGGCAGGGTAGCCTAGTGGTTAGAGCGTTGGACTAGTAACCGAAAGGTTGCAAGTTCAAACCCCCGAGCTGACAAGGTACAAATCTGTCGTTCTGCCCCTGAACAGGCAGTTAACCCACTGTTCCTAGGCTGTCATTGAAAATAAGAATTTGTTCTTAACTGACTTGCCTAGTAAAATAAAGGTAAAAATAAATTGATACATTTTAGAAACTATTCTCACAGTAATAATATACTTTGCACACAAACCACCCCCCATTTGAAGTAAGAAATCATTCATGTATTTACGTACTGTGAAAATATTGTACAATCCAGGAGTGAAAAGCTCTTACAGACTTCCCCAGAAAGACTCACAGTTGTAATCGCTTGTGATTAACATGTATTGACTCAGGGGGTTGAATACTAATGTAATCAAGATATGTTAGTGTTTTATTTTTCATAAATGTTTTACATGACAGAGTATTTTGTGTAGATCCTTGAAAAAGGGGGTGTGAATACTTTCTGAAGGCAATGAATTTGACCTGATTGTTGTAGCGAACGTCCTCTACTTTCATCATACGTGTTGAATAAGCTTGATACCTCTGGCAATGTTATTTTGAAGATTATTTTCAACAGCAAACCAGTTTGACCCATTGAGAGTTTTACACTGGAGAGGTACTCGAAGGCTTAAGAGTTGTAGCGCAGATGTGTTACTGTTACTGTGGTTATAATGACAAAGTAGCTGGTGTTGATCTTGAGAAGGTGAAAAGAAACAGTTTCAGGGCTGGCAAGTCAAATGAACAGTATTCTCTGATATATTCTCTCCTCGCATATATCTCTATTCCTTTACAAGAACACCAAGCAACATTTGTGACGACACTCAAGTATCTTCCAATGTTAGATCTCCGCTTGCCTCCTTCTGTTTCTAGATATCAACAGTTTGACTGATGGAGTGAGGAAAGCTTTGCCTTTCGCTAGTGTAGAATCTAGTGTGTTAGGTAAATACGTTTTAAAGGCGTGTGTGTTTGAAGACTATAGTGTGTGTTCGTGTGTGTTTGAAGACCCTCTAATGGCGGCGACCATCAAAAATAAATGGATAGATCAAGTTTTAGTAGGATATAAAGTGTGTGTGTGTGTGTATAAGCGTTAGTAGAACATCAAGTGTTACAAGTCCTCTCACGCTGCAGTGCTGTGCTGCTCGAGTTAAGAAGGTCAAGCTGTCTCTTTCAGTGTGTGGAAGTTTGCATGTGCACACACTGACATTCCGCGGACTTGTCAGGACATTCTGGTCCTGATAATGTAGGAAAACATGTACAAAAAAACACACACACACACTCCTGCTGCGTTACCTGTCGATGTGTGAATGATCTCATTTTCAGTCCCGATTGGTGTGTGTAAAGTACCAGCTGGTTAGCAGCAGGATGTGTTATTTCAAATAGGCACGTTCTTCTCTCCCCTGCAACTCATCCCCAGGTTATTGATGTAAGATATGTATTTTTTTCTGTCAATGTACCTGGTAAAATCATGGTTAGTCAACAACTCTAATCTTTTTTTTTTTTTTTTTTTTTACTACAAATGACATTTATTGGTAACACTTTACATTAAGTTGCCCCTATTAGTATGTAATTAACACAGTAAGTACTGAGTTAACAACATAGTAGTTACACTATATAATTACAGCAGCGTAGCCTAGTGGTTAGAGCGTTGGACTAGTAACTGTTACGGCAAATGAGTGAGGAGGTGTGGAGTCAGGCGCAGAGAGCAAAAGATGTGGGAAAAAACACGCTTTAATGTCCAGGAAAAATAACATGAACAAAAGTAGGAAAACAAATGACCAGAAAGATTAACGGACAGCGCGAAACACCCAAAATACAAACAAAATACACTCAAGCATAGAACAGACAAACAAGCCTGCACGAAACAGAAGAGGGCTGAACAAACTATATATAACCCCACCCTAACAACCAAACAAGAAACAGGTGATACCAATCAGACAAAACCAAAGGAACACAGAACAACGGATCGGTGATAGCTAGTAGACCGGCAACGACGACCGCCGAGCGCCACCCGAACAAGAAGGGGAGTCACCTTTGGTAATATTCGTGACAGTAACCGGAAGGTTGCAACTTCAAACCCCAGAGCTGACAAGGTACAAATCTGTTGTTCCTAGGCGTCACTGTTCCTAGGCCGTCATTGAAAATAAGAATTTGTTCTTAACTGACTTGCCTAGTTAAATAAAGGTAAAAAAAAACATGGCAATAGGGTTGTTGCGGATTCAGTTATTACACAATTGGAACAAGGAATTTGTAATTACACATTCACTTGCTAAAGGTTATTCCACGTGTGTAACTACTAATTGTATTACACATTTTGTTGTTCCAATATGTAACTAATGTTTTGTAATTACACGTTTGAAAGTCACCTGTGATTTACCATGTTAATAACGCTAACCTATAATACCAGGGTTGATAAACAGGCTAGGACCTGGTAACAACAATTGTAACAAGGCACACCCAGTCATTAACAGGTCATTTTCAATTTGTGTATTTCTATGTTATGAATGAAGTGTAATATGAGAACAATGTAGTTACATAGAATTTACTTGTAATTCTCATATATCTACTCAGGAGCAAGTAACTTAATGTAAAGTGAAACCACTATGTAGTTACAATGTAACAGACTTTGCAGACAATAGGCTAACCAGGAGAAATTGGGAGACAGGAGAACATTAGATATAACCATTTTAGGCACATTGTACTGACAATGTACTACTCTTCAACAACCAACTTTGTAATTACAATGTTGTTACAAGGGATGTACTGTACATGTATTTACAATGCACTTAACCAGGAGCAACCAACTTAATGTAAAGTGAAGTGACATTTTAATTACTTTGTAATGCCAATGTAACAACCTTTGCAACAATAGGCTAACCAGAATAAATAAGGAGACAGTAGAATATTTTTCAGTTTGACTTTTTAATGGATTTGAAAAAATGTATATTCAGAAATGTATATTTAAACCATTCAAATTCAATGCCACATTTCAGACTATATCAGACTATATCGCCTTAGAAAGCGTTGTCCCTTTTGAGCCCAAGCCACTCCTCCCTCCCACCCCCCAACAAAAAAAATGAATTAAAATAATGATTGTGCTATTATACAAAATGTAGCTTACCGCATATCATGCATGGCAGAAGAACATTACAAATCTGATTTAACATTGTCTTTGGTACATAATTGGTCTAGCTTAAACTCCAACGTTGAACAAGTTATATTAATTACCATTGAATGTGGACTGTAGTATTATGCATACTGAAAAGACTGGTTACCTTATACTAAGCTCCAAACGTTTTATCCATGAGTCTGGTATAAGGTATGCGCCTAGGGCCTAGGCAATGCAATTGATTGCACGGGACGGCATACAGAGTTAGCCTACAATTATAGTGAATTTGTTTTTCATTTCAAATAACCTAGTAAGAGGGCATTTTTTTATATTTTCATCATGAATAGGCTGACACATTACCTTTTAGCTACAGAATATCTCTCCACCATGTGTTTCTACCTCCTCCCCTCTCTCCTTCATTACTTTCTCAAGAGCGCAGAGAGAGAGGGGCTGTCCGATATGTTTTGGTGTGAAAACATCTTACTATCAATGTTCCCTGACCAGATTTCACTTGGTTTCCAAAAGTAATCACTGGGTAAGCTGCAGGAACGGGGTTGGACAGACCATGGCATGCAGAGTTTGGGTGTAATATCACCAGCAAGAGGATGCATGCTCCTAAAACAGTGGTTGATGTGTGGAGTGAGATAACCAGAGTAGATACATGGCATGAGAACCGGAGGGAAAGTGGCTTTCGATGACGCATTTTTTCTGTTCCTGCCCATTTGAAAATGGGCCATTCTGAATCAAAACTAATTTGACATATTAGTAAAGACCAGATTAAATTGAGAATAATCTGATGTGTGTAAATCAACCCTGTCTTTCAAGGATGATTTGTAAAATCCAAATAACTTCACAGATCTTCAATGTGAAGGATTTAAACACTGTTTCCCATGCTTGTTCAATGAGTCATAAATAATTAATGAACATGCACCTGTGGAACAGTCGTTAAGATACTAACAGCTTACAGACGGTAGGCAATTAAGGTCACAGTTATGAAAATTTAGGACACTAAAGAGGCCTTTTGTAACGACGTTCTTTGTTTGTCGAAAGAGAGTCGGACCGAAATGCAGCGTGTTTGTTACTCATGTTTATTAGTGAAAACAAATAACGAAACTATACATGAAATAACGAATAAATACAAAACAACAAAACGGAACGTGAAACCTATTACAGCCTGACTGGTGAAACTAACACAGAGACAGGAACAATCACCCACGAAATACAAAGCGAAACCCAGGCTACCTAAATACGGTTCCCAATCAGAGACAACGAGAATCCCCTGACTCTGATTGAGAACCGCCTCAGGCAGCCAAACCTATGAAACACACACCCCTAATCAGCTACAATCCCAATAACTAAAAAACCCCACTAAATACAACAAACAATAAACCCATGTCACACCCTGGCCTGACCAACTAATTAACTAAAACACAAAATACTAAGACCAAGGCGTGACACCTTTCTATGCCCAGGGTCCCTGCTCATCTGCATGAATATGCCTTAGGCATGCTGCAAGGAGGCATGAGGACTGCAGATGTGGCCAGGGCAATAAATTGCAATGTCCGTACTGTGAGACACCTAAGACAGCGCTACAGGGAGACAGGACGGACAGCTGATCGTCCTTGCAGTGGCAGACCACGTGTAACAACGCCTGCACAGGATCGGTACATCCAAACATTGCACCTGCGGTACAGGTACAGGATGGCAACAACAACTGCCCGAGCTACACCAGGAACGCACAATCCTTCAATCATTGCTCAAACTGTCCTCAATAGGCCGAGAGAGGCTGGACTGAGGGCTTGTAGGCCTGTTGTAAGGAAGGTCCTCACCAGACATCAACGGCAACAATGTTGCCCATGGCAAACCGGCTGGACCAGACAGGACTGGCAAAAAGTGCTCGTCTCACCAGGGGTGATGGTCGGATTCGCGTTTATCATCGCTAGGCCAATCGACGCTAGGCCAATTGTGCGTCGCCCCACGGACCTCCCGGTCGTGGCCGGTTACGACAGAGCCTGGGCGCCCGGGTGGCCCGGGTGGCACATTCTAGAAGGGCAAGGGATGGAGTCAAATCCAGACTCATTGCTTAGAAGAAACAAACATTTGTGAGCGTGGAGTTTGGCCAGAGCAATGAGTCTGGGTAGCCAGGCGTATCTTTTACTAAATTGTACTTAATTATAGAATGGGTTGATGCCATTGAATATAGAAGATAGAGACATTGTATCATCAGTTGGATCTGGTTAGATATTACTATAATATTGATTGCTTGCAAGCCATGACTGACATCAAGAAAAGGATACTAAACCTGGATAGGTGGATATAAGCTTCTTTTTTCACATTGAGTTAACAGCAGTAAGGCCAGATTCAATCGGCAGGGGGGGGTGGGGGTTACACTTTTACGCCTGCTACGTTAGGTTAAGTACACACAGACTGTATAGAATGCATTAGATAGACATGTATACAACACAACGACGAGAAGGATAGAGACAGTTCATGGAAGTATGCCTTATCTCCTTTGAAGAACTAGTAAAATACGTTTGTCAGACAGCCCTGAGGCATACTTAGGCCGGCTAGCCTAGCTAAATAGGATGACTAAAGACAGTACATTATAGGGAGCACAGAGATAACTTTAGATGGTCTGGCTGGCTGCTACTGCCTGAGCAGAGATGAGATGATGACTGAAGCCCTTTCCTGCAGAATGACTAAAGTGCCCTCTAGTGTCCTCATGGGTGGAATATTATTCATATTTTTCATAATTTCATAATTCATAAACATGAGTTATTTTTAACCAATGAAATTCTGGTGTTTCTATGTCAAATGGTTTTGTTATATTTCTGTCTTATGTGATCTATTTAAAGTGTAATATTGGGAGGCAAACGCAACATGTAATACATGGTACAGGTGTATTTTCTTTAAACCCGTAACCATGTTTGTGAGGTGTATACTTTTATTTCAAAGTATATTTGTTTAATTAAGACTACCAAGGAACACTCTGTGTGACCCTGATTTAGCCCACTGCAGTTAAAGGTTAAGGAATTAAAAATAATAAAGTAATCAAATAAAAACGATTATACACAACTCAAATCTTTTATTTTTCCTATTTTTCTGTGGATGTCTACTCAATGTTGATCTGACAATGGAATATTTTCAATGTTTTGGCAATTGAATGTTCGCAATTTTCAGCTGTAGAATTTCCATCAAAAAGCTCTAAAATCATTGTAATGTCATTCTTCTTTAAAAAAAATTATCAAACCGAATCGAACTCAAAAAGCACAGCTCAGCTAATATCCGCTCAATTGGAAATTCCTGCATGAAAATATACTACAGTTTACTATACAATACTACAGTAGTTACTATATAATTAAACTGTAGTATACTGTAGAATATTATAATACACACTATATTATCCCTCGATCATGTGTAGTACTGACAATAGAATAGCGGTGATTTTAGCCTGTAAATCTTGTTGGAGCGCTGGTCTAAGTATTTTGTGTTTTCTTCATTTATTTGGTCAGGCCAGGGTGTGGCATGGGTTTTTGTATGTGGTGTGTTTTGTCTTGAGGTTTTTTCATAGGTATTGGGATTGTAGCTTAGTGGGGTGTTCTAGATAAGTCTATGGCTGTCTGAAGTGGTTCTCAATCAGAGGCAGGTGTTTATCGTTGTCTCTGATTGGGAACCATATTTAGGCAGCCATATTCTTTGAGTGTTGGGTGGGTGATTGTCCTTATGTACTTATGTCTGGCGTGTATTAGTTTGCACCAGTATTAGGCTGTTTCGGTTTTTGTTACATTCATTGTTTTTGTAGTGTTTGTATTTTGATTTGTGTTTCTTCAGTTTATGAAACATGGATCGTAATAGACACGCCGCATTTTGGTCCGACTCTCCATCACACATAGAAAACCGTAACAGAATCACCCACCACAACAGGACCAAGCGGTGTGTCAACAGGCAGCAGGAGATACATAATAAGGATTTCTGGACTTGGGAGGAAATCCTAGACGGAGAAGGACCCTGGGCACAGCCTGGAGAATATCGCCGCCCCAAGGAAGAACTGGAGGCGGTGAAAATGGAGAGGCGCTGGTATGAGGAGGCAGCACGGCGACGCGGATGGAAGCCCGAGAGTCAGCCACAAAAATGTATTGGTGGGGGGTTCACAGGGAGTATGGCGACGCTACGTAGGAGACCTACGCCAACTTCCTGTGGTTACCGGGGGGCTAGAGAGACCGGGCAGGCACCGTGTTATGCTGTGGTGCGCACGGTGTCCCCAGTGCGGGTGCATAGCCCGGTGTGGTATATTCCAGCTCCGCGTATCGGCCGGGCTAGAGTGAGCGTCGAGCCAAATGCCATGAAGCCGGCTCTACGCATCTGGTCCCCAGTGCGTCTCCTTGGGCCGGCTTACATGGCACCAGCCTTGCACACGGTGTCCCCGGTTCGCCTGCATAGCCCAGTGCGGGCTATTCCACCTCGCCGCACTGGCAGAGCGACCGGGAGTATTCAACCAGGTAAGGTTGGGCAGGCTCGGTGGATACGGTCCGGTCTACCCAGTACCACCTCCACGCACCAGCTCTCCGGTGGCAGCTCCCCGCACCAGGCTTCCTGTGCGTGGCCTCAGCCCAGTACCACCAGTGCCAGCACCACGCATCAGGGCTACAGTGCGCCTCGCCTCTCCAGCGCTGCCAGAGCCTTCCTCCTCTCCTCTGATTGTCCTTATGTCCTTTTGTACTTATGTCTGTCGTGTATTAGTTTGCACCAGTATTAGGCTCTTTCGGTTTTCGTTACGTTCATTGTTTTTGTAGTGTTTGTATTTTGATTCGTGTTTCTTCAGTTTATTAAACATGGATCGTAATAGACACGCCGCATTTTGGTCCGACTCTCCTTCACACATAGAAAACCGTAACAATTTCCTTTGTGTGGACAGCACTGTTATGATAAAATTGTTTATCCTCAGAAAGACCACTTTCTCAAATGATTAACGCCACATTATTTCTTATTTTTCCATGGACATTTCTATGGAAATTTAGCCAGCTGAGACATTCAATTAATTAGTATGGCTCTATTGTTATGTCTAGTCTGTCCAGTTTTCCACCGGGGTGTGTTCATAAGAAAGGAAAGGTAGCCAAGAAACTTGTCAAATATTGGCATTGGAGGAGATGCAAGCTCCTCAAGAGATTTATGATCACCTCCCTCTCCAGGACACACACACGTACTCCTCTGCCTCTTCAGCTGTTTCACTGATGTATCCCAGAAGTAGTGGAGTGTGTATGTGTTGGTCACACTCATGTGGGTGTGTGGGCCAAAGCCCATATAGTACCGATGCCTGGCAGGCTCTCGTACTGCTGATGGGGACTCTGTGTGTGTGTGTGTGCTGATGGAGACTGGCTCCTCAAGCTGGAAATTGGCATAATGTGTCCTACAGCGGTCTGCTGCACAGGCCTCTATCAGGGATTCCATCTGTCCTGGATACACACAAACACACACACACTTTTCATAATCGAGATGCCTCCTTCGATGCCTCTTCTCTGTTCGCCTGTGTGCTTTCACTAGCGATGTATAAGAAAAATGGAGTGTAATTGAGATTAATTGTTGAGTGGAGGATTAACATAGGAGTGAGTGTGGAGCGTAAAAGTGCTTGATAACTCAGTCGTGTTTTTAATCTTTGTACCTGTAAGTAAGTGGCCACTCGTGTGTTAAGTCGTTCACACCTCAAGGCACTTTACACATATGGGGCCAAGCTCCCTGCCATCCAGGACCTCTATACCAGGCGGTGTCAGACGGCGGCCCGAAAAATTGACAGATTCCAGCCACCCAAGTCATAGACTGTTCTCTCTGCTATCTGACAGAAAGCGGTACCGATGCACAAGTCTGGAACCAACAGGACCCTGAACAGCTTTTAACCCCAAGTCATAAGACTGCTAAATATACTGAACAAAATATAACGTGTTGGTCCCATGTTTTATGAGCTGAAATAAAAGATCCCAGAAATGTTCCATACGCTCAAAAAAAACATATTTCTCTCAAATGTTCTGCACAAATTTGTTTACATCCTTGTTAGTGAGGATTTTTACTTTTCCAAGATAATCCATCCACCAGACAGGTGTGGCATATCAAGAAGCTAATTAAACAGCATGAACATTACAGAGGTACACTTTGTGCTGAGGAAAATAAAAGGCCACTCTATAATGTGCAGTTTTGTGACACAACACAATGCCACCGATGTCTCAAGTTTGTGGGAGTGTGCAATTGTAATGCTGACTGCAGGAATGTTCACCAGAGCTGTTGCCAGATAACTGAAAGTTAAATTCTTTACCATAAGCTGCCTCCAGCGTCATTTTAGAGAATTTAGCATTACATCCAACCGGACTAAAAACCGCAGACCACGTTTAACCACGCCAGCCCAGGACCTTCACATCTGGCTTATTCACCTGCAGGATCGTATGAGACCAGACAACTGATGAAACTGAGGAGCATTTATGTCTGTAATAAAGCCCTTTTGTGGGTAAAAACTCATTCTGATTGGCCGGGCCTGGCTCCCAAGTGGGTGGTCCTATGCCCTCCCAGGCCCACCCTTGGCTTTGCCCCTGCTCTGTCATGTGAAATCCATAGATTAGTGCCTAAGGCATTTATTTAAACTGACTGATTTCCTTATATGAACTGTAACTCAGTGAAATCTTGAAATTGTCGCATGTTGCGTTTATATTTTTGTTAACCAAATAGCTACCCAGACTATTTAACCATCTGCATTGATAGTCCGTTTTTTGCACCATTTTTTTGTCTCATCACATACGCTGCTGCTACTGGTTATTATCTGTCACTTTATTCCTAGTTACATGTACTTATCTACCTCAATTACCTCGTACCCCTGCACATCAACTCAGTACTGGTACCCTGCGTATATAGCTAAGTTATTGTTATTCATTTTGTATTCATTGTTACGTGTTCTACTTTTCTATTTCACAATTTTCTTTCTCTCTGCCTTGTTAGGAGGGCCCGTAAGTAAACTTTTCACTGTTAGTCTACACCTGTTGTTTACGAAACATTTGACGAATAAGGGAAATAGGGAAATCGTGTGCCATTTTGGATTCAAACTTGGTCCTCTCATTCTGAAGGTAATAGGCGTTAACCTGGGTTTCTTTTTCCATCCTCTCCTCTCTTCTTTTGTCTTCCACCCCTGCTACATTCCTCACCTCCCTCTCTGACTTGCTCCAACAAGTTTATCATTTTTGAGAATGTGTGTGTGTGTGTGTGTGTGTGTCCCTGGTTATTTTCAGCAGCTGTCAGTGAGGAGGAGTGAATGTTCTCCCTCTGCTGATTGTCCTTGCTGTGGAGCGAGACAGGGGAGACTGGAGGGACAGAGAGTGTGTTTGTGTGTTACAGCCCCTTTCAGCTGAGGGAGTGTGTCTGTCCTTTCAGATGGTCCCAGGGGCCCAGAAGGGCTGTGAAGAAGGGACAGGGTGCACGAGTAGGGCACTCACCATCATTACTAAATCATATTCCCTTCCTTGCACAGTCATATGATATGATGGACCAAACCTTGACTGATACTAAGACTTTTTAAAATTCATTCACAGTTGCTTTTGAGGGTTTTCTAGAGGATGTTTGACAGTGAAGTGTGTTCTCTCCCACACGAGGTGTAATGTGAAAATGAGTCACAGAACTATAATGTCAGAGAAAGGGAGCGAGAGCGAGGGTAAATAACAGAGAATAGAGGGGAGATGGAAGTGGATGAATGAGGTAAAGAGAGAAGGGTGGGTGTATAGGAATATTGAATCACAAAGAATTTCTGCCAGATCAAAGCTAATCCTTATTTTAGGAAGGGTTTTTACTAATTCCCCTGGCTGTCTTACCCCTCAAAGGCAGGGCTTTCTTTATCTTTCTCTCTTCTTCTCCATCAGTCTCTCCGCCCTCTCTCTCATCCCCTTCAACTTCAAAATGACAGATTTTTCTGCATTTGACTTGACTTTGACATGGAGGTAGAGAACGCAGAATGATTTAGAGAATCTAGGTCACGCGGATAGTGAGGAGAGAAGTGGATATCGCGTCAGGACCAACTCAGAAAGATGCATTTTGCCTGGGAAGGGAGATAGGAAAAGAGAGGGGGGATGCTAACCACTCCAAATGGGTTGTGTTAACAATAGATTTAGCAACCTAACAAGTCAGACACCTTTGTATCCCAAATGGCACACTATTCCCTAACTAGTGCACTACTTTTGACCAGGGCCCATAGGGAATGGGATGCCATTTGGGACACAATGGTCTTTTCCACATGGACGTCTTCACAATGGCTGCAAGTCCATTACAACGTGGGAACAAACAGGTGTAAGAGCTGAGGGGTTTAACTTGACAAGCTGAGGGGTTTAACTTGACAAGATGTAATTTGCCAATACTGTTGACATGTAGAGCTCTCCAACCTCATTCCTGGACAACTACCATCCTGTAGGTTTTCATTCCTAACACGATAGGAACGTATTTCTTTCAACGTTATAATGAAAAGGTGCCTCTCGGTCCTAAACCACAAGTTTCCTGGAGACTTGTGGGAGGAGTGCTGATGAAGTCTCCCGCTGTATGTGCTTTCGGTAGCCTGATTGTATCCAGACTGAGGAGAAGTCCGCACACAATACATCCCTGACCATCTCATGAAGTGGTCAGCCAGATCTGAACACAATCAGACCACAAAGCGATGTTTGTGCATCTAGACCCTTCTTTTCAATGCAATATTTGTTTTCTGATAGCAGAAGTTACATGTAAGGCTCAAGTGTAGACACTATCTAAGTTACTAAGACATGTGGCTAATACCGTACAAGCTACAGTGTCCCTATAAGGCTTAGAGATGGAAGAGGAAAGACAAATCCTAATTTACTTTGAGTCCAAACCTCATTTCACACTCCCAACTCACAGGAAAATAAAGCGTAGGAAGCGATCCTCATTAGCATTTTAACAGCAATATTTTGACAGAACCTAATCATCTATCTGCTATGTACATGGATTAACTAACATGGCTGATATGATTATGCAAGATGAAGTGTGGGAGTAAGAAAAACTAAAACAAACTTTCACAGATTCTGTGCAAACTATAATGGGGTATTAAACAGATCACAACATTTCCTTTGCAACTTTGGCCGTTCACCCTCACATTTCAAGTCCTCCATGAAAGCAGGCTGCTAAGAGAAGGACAAACTCATTTGCTTTCATGGAGGAATGGCTTGAATTCTGAGGATGACCACACAAATTATTTTCACCATGAGCAAAATCTATTGGTTTTCAATCCAAAGTTGCAAAGAAATGTTGTGATCTGTTTAATAGACACTTAAGAGCCCAAGCAAAATGGATGAAATAGTGGTGGTATAGCAGCAACAGCGGCATCTAGTGATCAAAAACGGAGACTTATTTTTGGTAAATAATGCAGACGACTTCAATGACTCATTTCTCTGAACAGTGGTGGAAAAAACATCAGATTCACAGGGAATACATCACATAGTATAAAGTAGCAATTCTCCAAGCTGCATCTTTATAATACTTGTCAAGCATAGAGAACTGACACTGTATACTGTTGAGGTGGGATTGCCGTGGGGCTTGGGGGATCTCTGGGTTGCTTTTGCCTCATGCCTTACTCATTGGTAGGATGAAGTCTGTTCCATATCCGATGTTGGGTACTATATTTATTTAATATTATCTGAATCCTGTAAATTAAAATGGGCAATTTGGGTGCAATCAATTAGCTATATTTCCCTGAAATCAATTCAAATGTATACAAAATATTGTTTCAGAAATGCCAATCTTACCTGTTTCTAAGTACAGGAACGATTTCAGAACAATCTGAGATGGTGGGTGTCATGGCTTGCTGAAATGACATGGAATGAATCACTTGGAGCTCCGGGTGGCACAGTGATCTAAGGCACTGCATCTCAGTGCTTGATGCATCACTACATCACCCTGGTTTGAATCAAGTTGGTATCACAACCAGCCGTGATTGGGAGTCCTGATCACAATTCAACCAGTGTTGTGTGTGTGTGTGTGGTGTGTGTGTGTGTGTGGTTTGTGTGCGCATGTGTGTGTGTGGCGCAACCCAGGGGGAAATGAGGGAGACAAAGGCTGCCTGTTAAATGGCACCCTATTCCCCCATAAGTCTCTGGTCAAAAGTAGTGCACTGTATTTAGAATAGGGTGCTATTTGGGGGACACACAAAGCCAACATGCTCCTGCTCTTAGAAGTGATGCCCACTTCTAAACACACACACTTTTATTAGATTTTTTTATTTCACCTTTATTTGACAAGGTAGCAAGTTCTCATTTACAACTGCGACCTGGCCAAGATAAAGCAAAGCAGTGCGACAAAAACAACACACATAAACAAACGTACAGCAAATAACACAAAAGAAAAATCTATGTATAGTTGTGCAAATGTAGAAATTAGGGAGGTAAGGCAATAAATAGGCCATAGAGGCAAAATAATTACAATTTAACATTAACACTGGAGTGATAGATGTGCAGATGATGATGTGCAAGTGGAGATACCGGGGTGCAAAAGAGCAAGAAGATAAATAACAGCATGGCGATGAGGTAGTTGGGTGTGCTATTTACAGATGGGCTGTGTACAGGTACATTGATCGGTAAGCTGCTCTAACAGCCGATGATGATAACAGCTGAACCCTCTCTGACTCGTGGTCCTCTTCAGCCATTAATGCTGCCGTCTTCTCTCTTGTTTCACAGATGAACCACCATGTGACCTTGATCGTCCTGTGACATCACACCGACACTGAGACGGCGGGTGGGTGGAAGGACACACACGGAGGGACGCAGAGCAGAGTACCGAGAGGAGAGCATAGGAGAGGCTACATACTTAAACAGCGCAGCATTGCTGTGAGGAGGATTCAAGCCCCTTGTAGAGGATCTTGATACCATTTGGCTTTCTGCTAATACAGTCAAATAATAAGAGACATTCTTCTTTGTCATCTTGGTTTGTGTTGCAGTAGTCAAAAACACCAGCATTTCACAACAAAGGGTCCCAAGCACCTTTCCATTTGTTTACGCAAGAGGATAAGAGTTGAGCACGTTCTCGCCTTCTTCTGAAACTAGCCTTGTGAAGCCAGCCTATTCTGTTTATAGTAAGTGAAACGAAACGTGAGCGCAACGGTCAGTCTGCTCGGCCAGGCTATCGAGGACCCATAATAACAATCCATAACAAAATGGAGACTCTGTCTCTCTCACAGGACTCCATCTTGGAGTGTCAGATCTGTTTTAACTACTACAGCCCGCGGCGGAGGCCCAAGCTGCTGGACTGCAGACACACGTGCTGCTCCGTGTGCCTGACCCAGATGAGGTCCAGCCAGAAAGAGATCCGATGCCCCTGGTGCCGCAGCGTCACCAAACTCCCTGCCGGCTTTTCCGTATCCCAGCTCCCCGACGACCCCGACATCATCACCGTTATCGCCATTCCGCACGCCTCCGAGCACACGCCGGTCTTTATCCGCCTGCCTAGCAACGGCTGCTACATGCTGCCCCTGCCTGTCGCCAAGGACAGGGCACTGTTACCCGGCGAACTGGGCTGCCGGTTCTTGCCAGGTGGCAGTGGGCAGCAGAAGGTGGATGTGGCGGTGGTGGCTATGCCTGAGTTGCAGCCCCTGAGTTTGGGTATGAGTCTCGAAGGCCTGGAGGAGACAGAGAGAAGGGGAGTCGGGGGAGGTGGTGGTGGAGGGGGGAAGGGCTCCACGTGGTCCGGGGTGTGTACAGTGATCCTGGTAGCCTGCGTCCTGCTCTTTCTCCTGGGAATCGTGCTCCACAACATGTCCTGTATCTCTAAACGCTTTACTGTCATCTCCTGCGGCTGAAGGGAGGGGCCAGAAGGCATGTCAATTAACATGCCTCTCCCACCCCCTACTGTGGCTCCACCCCTCCTCAGCCAGGACTATGACGAGAATAAGGGATTTTTTTACATATCAGGGGTGGCCAAGGAAACTGCCGACAGACACACAGAGAGTGAGACAACCAGGACAACCACGAACAAACTAGGGAAAGAATCTTGCCTCCAATTGTTGACTTGGAGTTATTCTGGATACAAATACTCTCTCCCTCTGATTTGGGGTACCCTATGGACCTGGGGCCAATGGTAATTCACCATTGGCGATCTGTCCTGGTCTGTTTCTTTCTGTGGTCAGTAGAGTTACTTCAGTCAGTGATCATGTTGTTTAGCTAAGTGTCAGTACTGAGTACACATCTCCAGCTGGAGCTGCAATATACAGTGTTAGGACCTTTTGGCAGACCTGGGATCAAATACTTTAACAATCTTTTCAAAACCTTTAAGTGATTGCTTGAGTCTGTCTGGAGTGACAGGTGGGCAGGAATTGGCGTTTTTGGGACTTTTCTATTGGTTTATTAAGCCGGGAAAGTTTAAACGGGCAGAGATGTATTTTACATTGATTTTTCAAGTAATTGAAACCCAGATCTGCTTCTAGGCTGCTTTTGTCTTTGCTGCGATTTAGCAGTGTATAAATTAGCTATGTACAGTCCACCAAACCACCGTTGCCCATAAAGGGACTGCATAAAGGGACTGAACAATCAATACTGGTGGTGGTGGTTCACTGTGGTTGTGTTCCAAATGGCACCCTATTCCTCATATAGTTCTCTATTTTGACCAGTGCCTATAGGGGTCTGGTCAAACATAGTGCACTTGAAAAACAAGTATTTCGCTGCATCTTAGATAACATCTGCAAATCTGTGTTTTGTTATTTGATATTGGGAATAGGGTGCCATTTGGGAAGCAAGCCTGTGTTTCTTATTTTCTCAGAATCACTCTAACGTTCTGAAAACAGTGTTTACCTACTGTTGCTCCAATATGTAATGCAGTACTGTATGTATGTATGTATGTATGTATGTGTTTGTATTTTGATCAATAATGTGTTAAACACAAAAACAGGGAAATATGTGATTGTGTGTTGTGCTATATACATATAAACCAGCCTATATTTGACAGAAAGCACACACTACATGTATTCAGTAGCCAGCCAGCCTAAAGTAATAATGATTAAGTTACTGTTGAGTATTACAATTATTTGCCTAACCCTGATGCCCTTTACTGAGAACAGATGGACATTGCTTTTAATATTAAACTCTCTCGCTAAGTCCCAAATGGCACCCTCTTCCCTATATAGTGCACTACTTTTGACCAGTCAAAGGTAGTGCACTATATAGGGAACGGGGTGCCATTTAGGATGCAACCTATGACTTTGACCTGGTTATCAGCCCTTACACTCTATATCTACTATCAATCTCCCTTTAGGTTAATACTATATTTGATGTTTGTATGGGGGGTGTTGGTTCACAGTGAGGTGGAGTGTGGGTGCTGCGAGGGGTTAGGAGTGGGCGGGTGGGGAGTCCCCATCTTAATGCTAATTGCATTGATTTCTGAACCGTTTTAAATACTTTCTCTTCTATGCCGGTGTTTCTCTTCCTCTGTGTTTCAAATGGCATACCATTCCCTGTATAGTGCACTACTTTCAACCCGGGGCCGGTAGTGCCCTGGTCAAAGTAGTGCACTATGTAGGGAATAGGGTGCAATGTGGGACACATACCATGTCTTTGTTGTTGTTGCCAAAATGATTGTGATCCAGTTCCTACTGTATTAAAGCAATTGAGTGTAAACACCAACAAACAAACAGGGTGAACTATTTTGTATAGCAGCCATGTACAGAATGATTGTATTTATCCTTGTTGTCCTACTTTCTATTTGTGTTCTACATGTTTACTTCTGTCTGTCTGTAATAGTAGCCTGGTCTAGAATCAACTCAAAGAAAAAGAAAAGAAAAAGGAGGAGGTGGTAGAAATGAGAGATTTCAGTTGTTGTGGGATTGGCTGTTTAGCTCTTCGTACCTAGGGATAATTGCACTGGGTTTCTAGGCTAGCTATAAAACTGAGATTGTGCCATCTCACTTACTGACTGGCTTTTTAAGGAGTCCAATATGGAGTTACATTAGTGCCAAACATAGTAGCAGCCCAGGATTTCTGTTTGATGTTTAGAGGGGAAGGATAGAGAAAGGTTATGTGCCAAATGGCACCCTATTCCCTTTAAAGTGCACTACTTTTTTTCCAGGGCCCCAAAGTGCACTATATAGGGGATATGGTGCCGTTTGGGATGCAGGCATAGAGGTCATGCAGAGGTTACATCATGGCCGTTGGTGGCACCGGCATCTCCCTGCGATACACAGTAAGTGGTGGCTCAATAGCTGACAACTTTTTTTTCACTTATCGTAACAGACATTTTGAGGTTGTGCATAGTCAGCAAAGGGGCAATTGATTGTCAGCTATTGATTAACTGATCTAATGATACATAAGCCGCCCTGAGTATTGTTATATTACACTGAAGATGTATTGAAAATGCTGTAAATGTATGGTGCCAGTAAACCAGACTAGTTATATTAGTTACACTAGTTACATTGTCTGTAGATAGATACCGCAGTAAACAGCATAAACAGTACCCACTGGGCATATACTAGTTGAATCAATGTTGTTTGAATCAACGTGGAAAACTGATTTGATTTGGAAAAAAAATACATTTTTATTTTATTTTTTTCATTCAACTTTTAACCTAAATCCAATGACCTGGTAACATTTGTTGTTGATTTTACGTTGAATTTACCAAATGTAAATCAAAACTAGATGTTGAACTAATATGGACACAACTCAAGGCCTCACACCCAGCCAGGCTTTGGTTTGGTTCCCAAATTGCTACCTATTCCCTATATAGTGCTATACTTTTGACCAGAGTCCTATGGGTGTCTGTCTCCATCATAGCTAGCCCCTTATCTGAAGGTCTAATGGCCAAAGGATTTCTTTAGGTCAGTGGTGGCTCTTGATGGGAGGATGGCTCATAGATTGGAATGGAAAGTTACCTTTCCATGTATTCCATGCCAGCCATTACAATGGGCCCGTTGTCGGGTTTAAAGTGGCACCAGCCACCACTGCTTTAGATCAGTGTTGTTTGATGTAAAAATACATACAGCCAGTAAAATGACTTGAACCAATGGACTCAATGTGTTGGAAATCCATGTTGTACTGCCAATAGATCCATTGTTAAAAGATGCAATGCATGATGCTTGGATGGAGTTAGTAGAGGTTGTGGTCTCATATGCAAATGAAGGTAAAGAGGAATATCAAATAATATACACTGCTCAAAAAAATAAAGGGAACACTAAAATAACACATCCTAGATCTGAATGAACAAAATATTCTTATTAAATACTTTTTTCTTTACATAGTTGAATGTGCTGACAACAAAATCACAAAAATTATCAATGGAAATCAAATTTATCAGCCCATGGAGGTATGGATTTGGAGTCACACTCAAAATTAAAGTGGAAAAACACACTACAGGCTGATCCAACTTTGATGTAATGTCCTTAAAACAAGTCAAAATGAGGCTCAGTAGTGTGTGTGGCCTCCAAGTGCCTGTATGACCTCCCTACAACACCTGGGCATTCTCCTGATGAGGTGGCGGATGGTCTCCTGAGGGATCTCCTCCCAGACCTGGACTAAAGCATCGTTGGTGGATGGAGCTAGACATGATGTCCCAGATGTGCTCAATTGGAGTCAGGTCTGGGGAACGGGCGGGCCAGTCCATAGCATCAATGCCTTCCTCTTGCAGGAACTGCTGACACACTCCAGCCACATGAGGTCCAGCATTGTCTTGCATTAGGAGGAACCCAGGGCCAACCACACCAGCATATGGTCTCACAAGGGGTCTGAGGATCTCATCTCGGTACCTAATGGCAGTCAGGCTACCTCTGGCGAGCACATGGAGGGCTGTGCAGCCCCCCAAAGAAATGCCACCCCACACCATGACTGACCCACCGCCAAACCGGTCATGCTGGAGGATGTTGCAGGCAGCAGAACGTTCTCCACGGCGTCTCCAGACGGTCACGTCTGTCACATGTGCTCAGTGTGAACCTGCTTTCATCTGTGAAGAACACAGGGCGCCAGTGGCGAATTTGCCAATCTTGGTGTTCCCTGGCAAATGCCAAACGTCCTGCACGGTGTTGGGCTGTAAGCACAACCCCCACCTGTGGACGTCGGGCCCTCATACCACCCTCATGGAGTCTGTTTCTGACCGTTTGAGCAGACACATGCACATTTGTGGCCTGCAGGAGGTCATTTTGCAGGGCTCTGGCAGTGCTCCTCCTTGCACAAAGGCAGAGGTAGCGGTCCTGCTGCTGGGTTGTTGCCCTCCTACGGCCTCCTCCACGTCTCCTGATGTACTGGCCTGTCTCCTGGTAGCACCTCCATGCTCTGGACACTATGCTGACAGACACAGCAAACCTTCTTGCCACAGCTCACATTGATGTGCCATCCTGGATGAGCTGCACTACCTGAGCCACTTGTGTGGGTTGTAGACTCCGTCTCATGCTACCACTAGAGTGAAAGCACCGCCAGCATTCAAAAGTGACCAAAACATCAGCCAGGAAGCATAGGCACTGAGAAGTGGTCTGTGGTCACCACCTGCAGAACCACTCCTTTATTGGGGGTGTCTTGCTAATTGCCTATAATTTCCACCTGTTGTCTATTCCATTTGCACAACAGCATGTGAAATTTATTGTCAAACAGTTTTGCTTCCTCAGTGGACAGTTTGATTTCACAGAAGTGTGATTGACTTGGAGTTGTTTAAGTGTTTAAACAAGTATTTATTTAGTTGTTTAAGTGTTTATTTTTTTGAGCAGTGTGGTTATGAAAGGTGTCTGTACACAATGTTTGATGAAGCATTAGAGTGGGGATTTTTGGTCTGCGTCCCTGAGTAGGATGTGTGTCCCAAATGGCACCCTATTTCTTATATAGTGCCCTACCTTTGACCAGAGCACTATGAACCCTGGTCAAAAGTAGTGCACTATATAGGGAAGAGGGTGCCAATTAGGACCCAACAATGGATACATTTTCTCACCTTTCTATCCCTAGAACACCTGTACTGTATGATTATGAGAGAGGGAAGGAGACTTAGGGTTGTCAGTCTGCTTGTGTGTTTGTCAATCAGTGATGTACATTTCCTATAGTAGTTTCTGTTTGTGTCCGGGTTGACAGAAAAACACAGCTGTTTCAGTGTCTATTAAATAAACTTGTGAAATTAACCAGCACTCTTTTGTCTTATTTATTTTTTCAACAACTATTTGTTATTTTAAATCAATTAATACTCTTAAGAATAACAGGCCCAGCAGCCTAGTTAGTTGGGTTTTGGGGCACAGAGTTGAACAGCAGACAGAGAAGCGTGAAGAAATATTATGTTTTTACTTACAGTGCTTGTAAAAGCCAACAGTGCAAATTTGATGGTGAAGACATTTTCAGTCTAGGTATTCAAGGTGAAATAAATAGTTGAAGGTCAAGTTTGCTAACTACCTCTCTCAAAGAGTGCAGTATATAATGTCAGAACATCTGCTGTCTCAGCCACTCCATGTCACCAAGGGTGTACCAGAAGGCTCGATCCTAGGCCCCACACTCTTCTCAACTTACATCAACAACATAGCTCAGGCAGTAGGAAGCTCTCTCATCCATTTATATGCAGATTAAACAGTCTTATACTCAGCTGGCCCCTCCCTCAGATGTTATGTTAAATACTCTACGACAAAGCTTTCTTAGTGTTTAACAAGCTTTCTCTGCCCTTAACCTTGTTCTGAAACCTCCAAAACAAAGGTCATGTGGTTTGGTAAGACAAATGCCCCTCTCCCCACAGGTGTGATTACTACCTCTGAGGATTTAGAGCTTGAGGTAGTCACCATATACAAGTACTTGGGAGTATGGCTAGACGGTACACTGTCCTTCTTTCGGCACATATCAAAGCTGCAGGCTAAAGTTAAATCTCGACTTGGTTTCCTCTATCGTAATTGCTCCTCTTTCACCCCAGCTACCAAACTAACACTGATTCAGATGACCATCCTACCTATGCTAGATTATGGAGACAATAATTTATACATCGGCAGGTAAGGGTGCTCTCGAGCGGCTCAATGTTCTTTGCAATTTGGCCTTCAAATTTGCCACCAATGTTCCTTATAGGACACATCACTGCACTCTATACTCTTCTGTAAACTGGTGATCTCTGTATACCAAACGCAAGACTGGTTGATGCTCATTTATAAAGCCCTCTTAGGCCTCACTCCCCCCTATCTGAGATATCTACTGCAGCCTTCATTCTCCACGTATAACACCCATTCTGCCAGTCACATTCTGTTAAATGTCCCCAAAGAATTTGTTCTTAACTGACTTGCCTAGTTAAATAAAGGTTAAAAAAGTTTTGACAAACAGACATTGACAAACAGACAGGGCAATAGGCTACAAAGACTAGGCTACTTACTGTAGCAACCTAACAAAAATGACTAGCAAATGCGAAAGACTAGCATACAAAAAGATGATGCCGACGGAGAAGGGCGACATGTTACAAGTTCCAACTCAACTTAGCTATTTAGTGACATGTATCATGTTTATCTTTACTTTTTTTGTACAGAAAGTTCATATTATTATCACATATGATCGCCAAGCACTCTGGAAATCAGATCAGCAGCTACTAACCTCAATTTCGACTCATACCGGGCCTTATTCAGTTGTTCAATGGGCTACCGAAACGCTGCAGGCATAGACGCAGGAGACGAGGTGGAATCCTGGTGAAATTGAGGCAAAGAGAAATGGGGCTCCCCTCTGTTCTTTTGGCAAATGTTCAGTCACTGGAGAATAAAATGGATGAGCTTCGTTTGAGAGTCGCTATCAGTGAGACTTGAAAAGCTGAAATATTATATGTCTTACTGAAATGTGGCTGGAAGATGACGCTATGCACGTAGTACACCGTGGATTCTCCATGCAGCGGCAGAATTAGATGCCGGATTCGGGGTTGTCGAAAGGATGAGTGTGTTTTTTATACATATATATATGGTGTGCAGCTTCAAGAGGGAAGGAAATCTCAAGCTTTTGCTCACCTGATATAGAAAACCTCATGCTAAGCTGCAGATCCTTTTATCTTCAAAGACAGTTCTAATCCATAATTATCATGGCTGTCTACATCCCTCCACAAGCCAACACCACTCTGGCCCTCAACAAACTGTATGGGGCCATAAACAAACAAGAAACCGCTCACCCAGTGACAGCGTGTCTTAAACGCAGGAAGACTTATAACCGTCCTACCTCATTTCTACCATCATGTCTCCTGCGCCACTAAGGGCGCTTAAACTCTAGACCACTTTTATCGTACCCACAGAAACGCATAAAAGGCCCTCCGTTGTCCTCCTTTCGGCAAATCTGACCAATGACACAATTCTCCTGCTTCCTGTTTACAAACAAAAGCTTAAACAGTAAACACCAGTCATTCGCTCAATACGGAAGAGGTCAGATGAAGCAGACGTAAGGCTACAAGACTGCTTTGCTAGTACAAACTGGGATATGTTCCGGGATTCATCCGATAGCATTGAGGAATTTACCACAACAGTCATGGGCTTCATCAAGAAGTATATAGACAATGTCATCCCCACAGTGACTATAAGAACATATCCAAACCAAAAACCATGGATAACAGGCAACATCCTCACTGGGCTAAAGGCTAGAGCTACTGCTTACAAGGAACAGGACAAGGACATGGATGCATACAAGAAAGCCCACTACTACCTCCAATGAGACATCAAACTTGTAAAAGGACAATGTAGGAGAAGCTGCAATCCTAGGGATTGTGCCATGTTACACTGGCTCCGACGCTCGTCGTATGTTGCAGGGCTTGCAGATGATAACAGATTACAAAGGGTAACCCTCAAATGAGCAAAATGCCTGTTATACTCACTCCAAGGAATATATGACTGTGCCTTGCGTGAAAGTCCCTGTTTTTCCAGATGACTGTGTGATCTCACTCTCCGTGGCAAATGTGATCAAAAGTTTAAAAAGGTTAACAATCAGACGGAATACCAGGGTGCATTCTCAAAGCATGCACAGACCAGTTGGCAAGTGTCTTAACTGACATTTTCAATCTCTCCTTGTCCCAGTCTGTAATCCTAACATGTTTCTAGACACCACCATTGTCCCTGTTCCCAATAGCTACAAGGTAACCTGCCTAATTAACTATCGCCCTACAGCACTCACATCTGTAATTATGAAATGCTTTGAAAGGCTGGTCATGACACACATCAACACCATCATCCCAGACACCCTAGACCCACTCCAATTCACATACCGCCCCAACAGCTGCACTATCGAGAGCATCTGGACTGCTTGGTATGGAAAAGCACTACAAAGTGGACAGCCCAGTACATCGCTGGGACTGAACTCCGTGCCATCCAGGACCTCTATATCAGGTGGTGTCAAGAGGAAGGCCCGACAAAGACACCAGCCACCCAAGCCATAGACTGTTCACTCTGCTACCATCCGGGAAATGGTACCGTAGCATCAGCTCTCTGACCAATAGGCTCCGAGACAGCTTCAACCCCCAAGCCATAAGACTGCTAAGTAACTAGACTGCTAAATAGTAAATTAATGGTACCCATATTATCTGCACTGACCATGCGCAGACTCACTAGACTATATACCGTGTATACACACTCACACTCACACGACATTGACATTCCCACACAAATCCAAAAATAATTTACAAATATGACATATAGCGCATTTGGAAAGTATTCAGACCCCTTGACTTTTTCCACATTTTGTTACTTTACAGCCTTATTCTAAAGTGTATTATCGTTTTTCCCCCCTCATCAATCTCCACACAATACCCCATAATCACAAAGCAAACATTTTTGAAAATGTCTTGATAATAAAACTGAAGTATCCCATTTACATAAGTATTCAGACCCTTTACTTAGCAATTTGTTGAAGCATCTTTGACAGCGTTTTCAGCCTCGAGTCATCTTTCCCTCAATCCTGACTAGTCTTCCACTCCTAGTCTTCCACTCCTTGCCGCTGAAAAACATTCCCCCAGCATAATGCTGCCACCACCATGCTTCATCTTAGGGATTGTGCCATGTTTCCTCCAGACGTGACTCCTGGTATTGAGGCCAAAGAGTTCCATCTTGGTTTCATCAGAGCAGAGAATCTTGTTTCTCATGGGCTTTCATGTGCCTTTTACTGAGGAGTGGCTTCCGTCTGACCACTCTACCATAAAGGCCTGATTGGTGGAGTGCTGCAGAGATGGTTGTCCTTCTGGGAGGTTTTCCAATCTACTCAGAGGAACTCTGGTGCTCTGTCATTGTGACCATCGGGTTCTTGTTCACCTCACTGACCAAGGCCCTTCTCCCCCGGTTTCTCAGTTTGGCCTGCCAGCCAGCTCTAGTTAGGGTCTTGGTGGTTCAAAACTTCTTCCATTTAAGAATGATGGAGGCCACTGTGTTCTTGGGGACCTTCAATGCTGCAGAAATGTTTTGGTACCCTTCCCCAGATCGGTGCCTCAACACAATCATATATCGGAGCTCTACGGACAATTCCTTCCACCTCATGGCTTGGTTTTTGCTCTGACATGCACTGTCAACTGTGGGACCTTATATAGACAGGTGTGTGCCTTTCCAAATAGTGTCCAATCAATTGAATTTACCACAGGTGGACTTCCATCAAGTTGTAGAAACATCTCAAGGATGATCACTGGAAACAGGACGCACCTGAGCAAAATATAGAGTCTGATAGCAAAGGGTCTGGATACTTATGTAAATAAGGTATTTCCGTTTTTTAAATTTTCATAAATGTGGAAAAATATCAAAAAAACTGTTTTTGCTTTATCGTAATGGGCTATTGTGTGTTGTTTGATGAGGAAAAACATTAATTTAAACAATTTTAGAATAAAGCTGTAATGTAACAAAATGTGGAAAAAGTCAAGTGGTATGAATACTTCCGAATGCACTGTATACACACACACACGCACACATAATTTGGTCTTGCTACTCTGTTCTTTATTTTACTCATATTATCTATCCTGATGCCAAGTCACTGTACCCTGCCTTCATGTACATATCTACCTCAAATACCTTGTATTTGCATATTGATCTGGTACGGGCACTTCCTGCACATAGCCCCATTCTTGTGTATTTAATTTTGTATCTCTTGTGTTACAAATTAAATAGTATTATTATTTTTAAACTGTGCATCGTTAGGCAGGGCTCGTAAGCAAACATTTCACAGTAAAGTCTACACCAGTTGTATTCGGAGCATGTGAAATATATATATATATATAGTGCCTTGCGAAAGTATTCGGCCCCCATGAACTTTGCGACCTTTTGCCACATTTCAGGCTTCAAACATAAAGATATAAAACTGTATTTTTTTGTGAAGAATCAACAACAAGTGGGACACAATCATGAAGTGGAACGACATTTATTGGATATTTCAAACTTTTTTAACAAATCAAAAACTGAAAAATTGGGCGTACAAAATTATTCAGCCCCCTTAAGTTAATACTTTGTAGCGCCACCTTTTGCTGCGATTACAGCTGTAAGTCGCTTGGGGTATGTCTCTATCAGTTTTGCACATCGAGAGACTGACATTTTTTCCCATTCCTCCTTGCAAAACAGCTCGAGCTCAGTGAGGTTGGATGGAGAGCATTTGTGAACAGCAGTTTTCAGTTCTTTCCACAGATTCTCGATTGGATTCAGGTCTGGACTTTGACTTGGCCATTCTAACACCTGGATATGTTTATTTTTGAACCATTCCATTGTAGATTTTGCTTTATGTTTTGGATCATTGTCTTGTTGGAAGACAAATCTCCGTCCCAGTCTCAAGGCGTTTTGCAGACTCCATCAGGTTTTCTTCCAGAATGGTCCTGTATTTGGCTCCATCCATATTCCCATCAATTTTAACCATCGTCCTTGTCCCTGCTGAAGAAAAGCAGGCCCAAACCATGATGCTGCCACCACCATGTTTGACAGTGGGGATGGTGTGGTCAGGGTGATGAGCTGTGTTGCTTTTACGCCAAACATAACGTTTTGCATTGTTGCCAAAAAGTTCAATTTTGGTTTCATCTGACCAGAGCACCTTCTTCCACATGTTTGGTGTGTCTCCCAGGTGGCTTGTGGCAAACTCTAAAGGACACTTTTTATGGATATCTTTAAGAAATGGCTTTCTTCTTGCCACTCTTCCATAAAGGCCAGATTTGTGCAATATACGACTGATTGTTGTCCTATGGACAGAGTCTCCCACCTCAGCTGTAGATCTCTGCAGTTCATCCAGAGTTATCATGGGCCTCTTGGCTGCATCTCTGATCAGTCTTCTCCTTGTATGAGCTGAAGGTTTAGAGGGACGGCCAGGTCTTGGTAGATTTGCAGTGGTCTGATACTCCTTCCATTTCAATATTATCGCTTGCACAGTGCTCCTTGGGATGTTTAAAGCTTGGGAAATCTTTTTGTATCTAAATCCGGCTTTAAACTTCTTCACAACAGTATCTCGGACCTACCTGGTGTGTTCCTTGTTCTTCATGATGCTCTCTGCGCTTTTAACGGACCTCTGAGACTATCACAGTGCAGGTGCATTTATACAGAGACTTGATTACACACAGGTGGATTGTATTTATCATCATTAGTCATTTAGGTCAACATTGGATCATTCAGAGATCCTCACTGAACTTCTGGAGAGAGTTTGCTGCACTGACAGTAAAGGGGCTGAATAATTTTGCACGCCCAATTTTTCAGTTTTTGATTTGTTAAAAAGTTTGAAATACCCAATAAATGTCGTTCCACTTCATGATTGTGTCCCACTTGTTGTTGATTCTTCACAAAAAATACAGTTTTATATCTCTATGTTTGAAGCCTGAAATGTGGCAAAAGGTCGCAAAGTTCAAGGGGGCCGAATACTTTCGCAAGGCACTATACTATATATATATATATATATATATATATATATATATATATATATATATATATATATATATATATATATATATATATATATAATTTTTTAAAATTTTTATTTAATGGCTACAAAGACAGAATGCCAAAATACTACATAAACAGAGATACAGCAACAGCAGAACATTGTCTATACTGTCCAGCCCTCTCGACCATGTGGCCAGAACGTCATACATAGCTTGAAACCAAACATAGCTTGAAACCGAAAACGGCCTAACTAGCCTACCAGAGGGGAGAATCTAAATTGGGTTGTTTACAGAAGAGGAATCACAAAATACAGTATATTAGTGCTAACTAATTTAGCTAGTTGTTTTATAGATAAAAGCAAAAGTAGCACATTGTTTTAAATATGTGTATTCTTTTCTCAGCTGATTCTAAGGGGGGTGGCAGACTTTAAAATCAACTTCAGTTCTAGCCGGGAGCCGGTGAGAGAGGAGGCTACACAGGAGTGGAGTACACTTCTCTGTTCATCTATTAACGAATTGACACTCTCCTCGATCTCTCAACAAACACTTACCTGTTTAATGGTCACAGAGGAGAGGAGGATGGAGGAGTTGAGGACAGGACAGGCTGTTGCACAATTGAGAATCTCCTGAGCATCCACGTAAATAGACCTCAAAACGAGATGTAAAAAAATATACAAACATAATGGTGATTGGAAATAGTATAGTCATTATAGTAAATGTAATATGGGAGTGAACGTTATTTAGAATAAGGGTTACATTGAGAAAATCATCCCTCTTTGAAATGAAAATGGATGGCCTGTAATAGGTGCGTGTTGGTGGAAGGGACGTCAGGTGCAGGAGAACGAACTTGGTATAAAGGGAGTCGTTTAATAAGTGTTCACAAAACTAAACAAAAAACAAAATACACAAAAAATAATAAAAGTGGGTACAAAACCCGTCGCACACCGACACATGACTTGCACAAAACATACAATCAAACAATCTCCGACAAGGACATGAGGGGAAACAGAGGGTTAAATACACACCATGTAATTGATGGGATTAGAACCAGGTGTGAAGGAAGACAAGACAAAACCAATGGAAAATGAAAAATGAATCAGTGATGGCTAGAACCGCCCGAACAAGGAGAGGGACCGGGACCGACTTCATAATAATGAAAACAAAGTGAATAGCAGAGAACATGTCTACCGTTTACGCTCACTTCTTCGACAGACCAGAGCTTTAGATATGCAATTTTAGAAACTGTTCATCGTCCTGGAAGCATTACATTGCAACGTAGAAATATCGATAACACACATGGCTAAGGGCCAGAAAGTTGCGAGTTCGCAAATCACAGTGGACAAGAGTACGGGTGGAAAGATCTCCATTATAATAAAATGACTGCATGAATCTATTGTCGAGTCGTATCAGCCCAGACAGAGTAGGTCTGCCGACACAGAAAAACGGAAGCTTCAACAGCTGGCTACTCTTTTTCAATGGATTTACCCAATGAGAGTGTTTCCCTAAAAGCTGTCTGGGTTTAAACATCTATTGTACAGAAAGTGAATAGCTTAATTAATTGGTAGTGACAGAATTAGATTCCTTCCCAAGCAAAGTCAGCCTCTGAATGCCAAAGAAACAAACGATTTTGCAGCTTGTTTCTTACATAAAACATCAAAGACCAAAGCGTTTTTAGAGATCACTTTATATAATCGGATGCGTTTTATTTTCTACAAAATCTTAAAATAGCAAGGGGTAGGCTGGTGCTTTTTGCCATTTTCTTAAGTAAAAGGGAGACCCATGGCATACCCTCCCATACTCCCTCAATTTGGTTCCCGAGTGGCGCAGCGGTCCAAGGCACCTCCAAGGCATCTCAGTGCAAGAGGTGTCACTACAGTGCCTGGTTCGAATCCAGGCTGTATCACATCCGGCTGTGATGCGCCTATAGTGCGGCGCACAATTGGCCCAGAGTTGTATGGATTTTCCCGGAGTAAACCGTCATTGTAAATAAAAATTTATTCATAACTGACTTGCCAAGTTAAATAAATAAAACTTTTTTTAATGAAGTCTTGGTTTTAACTTAACAGCCCTTCGGTGACACAGAGGTAACATATTTCAAGAGAGAGTGGTGGGTGAAGAAATTGACCGACACATCTAAGAATATAGCAGCCTATAGCCTTATTTCGTCTGTCAAACAGGTAGGCAGGCCGACCTCTTATTTCTTAAATAGGAAGAAACAGGCTCCAACACAAAGCCCTCTTGTTATTAGTGAAGTCTAATTAAAATGAAAATGATTTAAATTAGTTATACCACCATGAGCTGTCCATTTCAGATTGATTGTGCCGCAGCTGCTGCTTCAAATTTCAGCACAACAATGTAAATTACTATAATCTGGGTTATTGTGAGGTCAATAACTCTGAAAAATACATCATGGGCAAGAAAAGTATTCTTTTTAATAAAATCAATTATATTAGTAGCAAGCTATCAAAGTTGACCTCCGGTCCTCCTCATCTTCGCTCTCTCCTTCTCAAACTGAACAGAAAGTAGTATGGTTATCCAACAGGTCGAATCGCAAGCTACTAGTTGTTCGCAGCCCACCTACCAGTAGCTTGCCAAACAATTCTAAAAGTAAATGGCAATTTTCATGTTTTCCTCTGCAAACTGTCAGAAACAAATCTCACAAGTATCAGACTCCACAGGCTCCTAGCTACTATTTATTCAAGGCAACATTGACTTTATTTCGCACCTGGTTAACTGGCTATTGGCTTAAAAAGCCAAACCTACCACAATATCTGCCAATTATTCCCAACACTATTGCCTCTCTCTATCTGTGTGGTGCGCACGTTTGATTATCACTTTGTGTAGCCAGTACTTTTGTCACGCCCTGGTCTTAGTATTTTGTGTTTTCTTTAGTTATTTGGTCAGGCCAGGGTGTGACATGGGTTTTGGTATGTGGTGTGTTTTGTCTGTTTTTTCATAGGTATCGGGATTGTGGCTTAGTGGGGTTTGCTAGCAACGTCTATGGCTGTCTGAAGTGGTTCTCAATCAGAGGCAGGTGTTTATCGTTGTCTCTGATTGGGAACCATATTTAGGCAGCCATATTCTTTGAGTGTGTCGTGGGTGATTGTCCTTGTTACTGTCTATGTGTTACTTTGCACCAGTATAGGCTGTTTCTGTTTTCGTGTTACGTTTCGTGTTATTGTTTTTTGATTCGTGTTTCCTTGTTTTATTAAAACATGAATCTTAATAGCCACGCCACATTTTGGTCCGACTCTCCTTCGCATATAGAAACCCGTTACAGAATCACCCACCACAACAGGACCAAGCGGCGTGGTGACAGGCAGTGGCAGCAGGAGCAACAAGGTCTGGATTATACGACTTGGGAGGAAATAGACAGGTGGGCGGTCGACCCAGGGAGAGTGCCGGAGCCCGCCTGGGATTCACTGGAGCAGTGCGAGGAAGGTTATAGGAGAATGGAGTTGGAGATACGAACATGGCGGCGTGGAAGGAAGCCCGAGAGTCAGCCCCCAAAATTTCTTGGGGGGCTCAGGGAGAGCGTGGCAGAGTCAGGAGTCAGACCTGAGCCAACTCTCCCTGTTTATCGTGAGGAGCCAAGGAGAAGACCAGAACCAGAGCCGGTGTTGGAGGTGAGCGAAGCAGAGACTGTGAAGGAGTTAATGGGGAAATTGTAGGCGAGAGTTATGAGGGAGTTGCTGTGTTGGTGCTTTAGGCATGGAATTCACACGACGGAACGTGTCGGGGTTTTGATGGCACCTGGGTCGAAGTCTCCCACCTGTTTAGCGCTGCCAGAGCCTTCCGCCTCTACAGCGCTGACGGAGTCTCCCGCCTGTTCAGAGCTGCCAGTCTGCAAGGAGCAGCCAGAGCTGCTAGTCTACAAGGAGCAGCCAGAGCTGCCAGTCTGCAAAGAGCTGCCAGTCTGCATGGAGCAGCCAGAGCTGCCAGTCTGCATGGAGCAGCCAGAGCTGCCAGTCTGCATGGAGCAGCCAGAGCTGCCAGTCTACATGGAGCAGCCAGAGCTGTCAGTCTGCATGGAGCTGCCAGTCTGTAAGAGCTGCCAGTCTGCAAGGAGCTGCCAGAACTGCCAGTATGCATGGAGCTGTCAGTCTGCAAGAAGCCGCCAGAGCTGTCAGTCTGCAAGACGCCGCCAGAGCTGCCAGTCTGCAAGAAGCCGCCAGAGCCGTCAGTCTGCCAGGATCCGCCAGTCAGCCAGGATCTTCCAGATCTGCCAGTCAGCCAGGATTCGCCAGTCAGCCAGACTCTTCCAGATCCGCCAGTCAGCCAGGATCCGCCAGTCAGCCAGACTCTTCCAGATCCGCCAGCCAGCCAGGATCTGCCAGAGCCAACTACCTGCCCGAGCTACCCCTCAGTCCCGAGCTACCCCTCAGTCCCGAGCTACCCCTCAATCCCGAGCTACCTCAGTCCCGAGCTGCCCACCAAGGGTCCAGTGGGGCCCTTGGTGAGGGCTACTAGGCCAAGGTCGGCGGCGAGCGTCGCCTATCTAAGGACGCGAGGAAAATGGACTAAGACTTTGTTGGAGTGGGGTCCACGTCCCGTGCCGGAGCCGCCACCGTGGACAGACGCCCACCTGGACCCTTCCCTATGGGTTTTGGTGTGCGTCCGGGAGTCCCGGCCGCACCTTGGGGGGGGGTTCTGTCACGCCCTGGTCTTAGTATTTTGTGTTTTCTTTATTTATTTGGTCAGGCCAGGGTGTGACATGGGTTTTGGTATGTGGTGTGTTTTGTCTTGGGGCTTTTCATAGGTATTGGGATTGTGGCTTAGTGGGGTTTGCTAGCAAAGTCTATGGCTGTCTGAAGTGGTTCTCAATCAGAGGCAGGTGTTTGTCGTCGTCTCTGATTGGGAACCATATTTAGTCAGCCATATTCTTTGAGTGTGTCATGGGTGATTGTCCTTGTTACTGTCTGTGTTACTTTGCACCAGTATAGGCTGTTTCGGTTTTTGTGTTACGTTTATTGTTTTTGTATTGATTCGTGTTTCCTTGTTTTATTAAAACATGAATCTTAATAGCCACGCCATATTTTGGTCCGACTCTCTTTCACCTAAAGAAAGCCATTACAACTTTCCCCAAAACCTTCTCAAATAAATGTTAACTGCAAAGTAGGGTAGGCATATCTGTGCAGTATGTTTCCCCTCACATCCCTTCCTTTTCTGTTCTTTTCACATCAAATATTTATTGATATTCTGTCAGGAAGGTAATTAACTACCTACCTTTGTTCCAATTAAACAGCTCTTTACCTCAGAGAGAGAGAGTGAGAGATGCAAAAAGAAGGGGGGAAAAGACAGCTGGGGAGGGGGAGCAAGAAAGAGAGGGAGAGACCACAGAAGGATGGTGGCATCTTAATTGGAGAGAACTGGTTCATGGAAAAGAATGAGTGAATGGTATCAAATACATCAAACACATGGTGCTCTGAAAAAGCATTGGATTTTTATTGACAATTACACTCTGTTTTCGGAGCGATGCAGGTCCTAAAAAGGGACGGCCAGAACCCGAACATTAGAGGAGCTTGGATGCTAAGTGCTCACATATATACAAAAAAATGTGATGGGATATCAGTCCTTGCCCACAACAGGTAACCCTCATTGATTAAATGGCACAGTTCTAAGCAATCTTATATCCATGCCATTTCAAGCCAAGCCCATGGCTATTTCATATAGAGGCTTAACTACTGGTCATAGCATGTTTGTGTTAGAGACTCCATCGGATCTGAAATCCTGCAGCTGCGGCCTTGGACTGATTTATGTAAATGTATGAAGTTTGAATTTAAAAAATTATGTTATTTGTCATTCTGGCGTCTCAAACCATCATGGACATTTTGATAGTAAAAACAAAATGCCTTTGTCAGACTCTGATGTGTCTCTGAATGGACATAATGTTTATAGATCGGACATAGCTTGCAGAGGTGGGGTTGTCACCATATTCATAAATAACAACTTGAATGTTGCTGTGTGTATTACCACCTCTGTCCCCAAGCAATTTAAATTCCTTGTTCTAAATGTGGGCCTTGTTTGTCGCCCTCCCTCTGCCCTCCCAATTGCTCTCAGCAAATTTCTGACTTGATGTCTAACAATGCTAAATTTAAATTATTAATATTGGATGATTTTAACATGGATTGGTTGGTGCCTGTATCAGATAAACTGAAAGATATTTGTACTCAGCTAAATTTTACTCAACTGATAACTATACCAACCCACCAACACAAAACACCATGAAAAATCTACTATTTTGGATATCATTCTGACAAACACTCCTCATAAGTATATAGCCAATGGAGTGAGAGAATGGATAGAATGAGAGAGAGAAAAGAAATGGAAGGGGGGAAATAAATGTTGGGTGGATAAGTGGATGTGTGTTGTTTAGTGGTGCCAGTCCTTGTTCATGGCAGGAGATAATTGATGGTGTTATCGAGGGACGATGGGGGGGCGGTGGGGCACAAGGAGGGTGTATACTGTATATGGAGGTAGTTTGTCAAACCCTGCCACATCCCTGTTCTGTCTCAATGGGAACCACAGCAGGGAGAGCGAGTGGAGAATATGTGCATCCCAAATGGCACTATTCCTTACAAAGTGCACTACTTTTCTATTTAGGATGCATCTTTTGTCAGCAGGCAGGCAGCAGAACTCACAGGCGCGAAGGAAACATAAAGCGGTCATAACAATGAAGAACATTCTGATCTTTGTCTTTTTCTCCCAAAAATGGTTTATGTGCCGTCTGTGGCATGTGTGTGTGTGTGCGTGTGTGTGTGTGTATGTGTGTGGTTTGAAGTCAGTGGCTGAGTGGCTGAGTGATCACCTATACAGTGCATTCGGAAAAGTTTTCACATCCCATCCCTTTTTCCACATTTTGTTACGTTCCAGCATTATTCTAAAATGGATTAAACATTTTTTTCAACATCAAACTACACACAATACCCTAAAATGACAGAGCAAAAACAGGTTTTTAGAAATTTTTGCAAATTTATTACAAATAAAAACAGAAATACATGATCAAAAATCAAATCAGATTAGTCACATGCGCCCCGAATACAACAGGTGTAGTAGACCTTACAGTGAAATGCTTACTTATGAGCTCCTAACCAACAGCGCAGTTTAAAAATATAAGGATAAGAATTATAAATAAAGTAACATTAATTAAAGAGCAGCAGCAAAATAACAATAGAGAGACTATATACGAGTGTGTGGGGGGGGTACTGGTAAAGAGCCAATGTGTGGGGACACCAGTTAGTTGAGGTAATATGTACATGTAGGTAGAGTTATTAAAGTGACTATGCATAGATGGTAACAACAGAGAGTAGCAGCGGTGTAAAAGAGGGGGGGGGGTCAATGCAAATAGTCTGGGTTGCCATTTTATTAGATGTTCAGGAGTCTTACGGCTTGGGGGTAGAATGACAATTTTTAGGGCCTTCATCTGACACCGCCTGATATGGAGGTCCTGGATGGCAGGAAGCTTGGCCCCAGTGATGTTCACACTTCCCTCTGTAGTGCCTTGCGGTCGGAGGCCGAGCAGTTGTCATACCAGGCAGTGATGCAAACAGTCAGGTTGCTCTCGATGGTGCTGCTGTAGAACCTTTTGAGGATCTGAGGACCCATGCCAAATCTTTTCCGTCTCATGACGGGGAATAGGTTTTGTCGTGCCCTCTTCATGACTGTCTTGGTGTGCTTGGACTATGTTGGTTTGTTGTTGATGTGGACTTGAAGCACTCAACCTGCTCCAATGCAGCCCCGTCGATGAGAATGGGGTCGTGCTCGGTCCTCCTTTTCCTGTAGTCCACATCATCTCCTTTTTCTTGAATGTTCAGACCCTTTGCTATGAGACTCAAAATTAAGCTCAGGTGCATCCTGTTTCCATTGATCATCCTTGAGATGTTTCTGCAAATTATTTGGAGTCCACTTGTGGTAAATTCAATTGATTGGACATGATTTGGAAAAGCACACGTCTATATAATCTCCCACAGTTGACAGCACGTCAGAGCAAAAACCAAGCCATGAGGTCGAAGGAATTGTCCGTCGATCTCCGAGACAGGATTGTGTTGAGGCACAGATCTGGGGAAGGATACCAAAAAATGTCTCCGGCTTTGAAGGTCACCAAGAACACAGTGGCGTCCATCATTCTTAAATGGAAGAAGTTTTGAACAACCAAGACTCTTCCTAGAGCTGGCCTCCCGGCCAAACTGAGCAATCAGGGAGAAGGGCCTTGGTCAGGGAGGTGACCCAGAACCCGATGGTCACTCTGACAGAGCTCCAGAGTTCCTCTGTGGAGATGGGAGACCCTTCCAGAAGGACAACCATCTCTGCAGCGCTCCACCAACCAGGCCATTATGATAGAGTGGCCAGACGGAAGACACTCCTCAGTAAAAGGCACGAGAGCCCACTTGGAGTTTGCCTAAAGGCACCTAAAGGACTCCCAGATGATGAGAAACAAGATTCTCGGGTCTGATGAAACCAAGATGAACACTTTGGCCTGAATACCAAGCATTATGTCTGGAGGAAACCTGGCACCATCCCTATGTTGAAGCATGGTGGTGGCAGTATCATGCTGTGGGGATGTTTTTCAGTGGCATGAACTGGGAGACTAGTCAGGATCGAAGGAAAGATGAACGGAGCAAAGAATAGAGAGATCCTTGATTAAAAAAACTGCTCCAGAGCGCTCAGGACCTTGTCATACCCATGACGAATCAACGCTGTAATCTCTAGAATTTCAACAAAGTACAGAGTAAAGGGTCTGAATATTTACGTAAATGTGATATTTCAGTTTAATATTTTTAATAAATTAGCAAAAAATATACATGAAGATGTTTTTGCTTTGTTATTATATGGCATTGTGTGTAAATTGATGAGGGAAAAAAACTATTTCAGAATAAGGCCGTAATGTAACGAAATGTGGAAGAAGTCAAGAGGTCTGAACACTTTCCGAATGCACTGTACATTGAACCATTGAAGGTCTTGAGTGATGCCATATGAAACCAGGACAAAATAAGACCATGATTTGGGGGAGGTTCACAGAATTGAATCTATAGAATGATCCTTTGGATGAAGGATTGCTGACATATATTTGTATCGAAAGCCATAATTTCATAAAAATTCCAACTTTGATTTTGCTTTATGCTCAATTATGCTTTCAAATACAAATGACAAATACATGTCAACAATAATTTTAACAAGGGCAATTCTATGGACTAAATTGCATGAACCCCCCCCCCATATTCAACATGGTCCATATTCAACATGGTCTCATTACAATTTGTCAGACTGGTGACATTAAACCATTGTAGTTATGTCACATTGGCTAACATATTAGTCTTGTCACATATGCTGGAGTTGTTGAAACATTGTATCATTGTTCATGGTATTAAGACTATATAGATTGGTACAGTTTATCTTTGGAATAATGGAAGTAGAGGAGCGATTGCTGATCGCTTGAAAAACATTACTTTTGATATCCATTTGTTGAAAGCAGTGTTGGGTGATGTGCATTGAGGTGAATTTAAAAGCAATGTCAATATTTCAAATAACATTTTGTATGCCACGTCAGGGAAAACATTTCTCACTTTTTTTTCTATATGCTCTTAGGATTACTTTTGTAAAGGATACTTACAGGTTTCTGACATGGGACTCCCGAGAATTTAAAGAATAAGAATGAGGTGAAACTGAATAAGTTTAACATCTATTGTAGACTATTGTCAAAATAAGTGCACAGTAAAGAGAATAGGGTGCATTTGAGACACAAACATTGATGTATTGGACTTAGCTGACTAAAAGTATACGTGCAATTGTACCCAGCATCTAATCAACATACCACATTCCTATCGTTGAAATTAAACAAATGTCCTCTTTGTTGAAATGGCAATATACTGTACAGTTGAAGTCGGAAGTGTACATACTTCAGGGTTGGAGTAATTAAAACTCATTAAAGCTAGATTTTCAACCACTCCACAATTTTCTTGTTAACAAACTATAGTTTTGGCAAGTTAGTTAGGACATATACCTTGTGCATGACACAAGTAATTTTTCCAACAATTGTTTACAGACAGATTATTTCACTTATAATTCACTTCATCACAATTCCAGTGGGTCAAGAGTTTGCATACACTAAGTTGACTGTGCCTTTAAACAGCTTGGAAAATTCCAGAAAATTATGTCATGGCTTTAGAAGATTCTGACGGGGAATTGACATAATTTGAGTCAATTGGAGGTATACCTGTGGATGTATTTCAAGGCCTACCTTCAAACTCAGTGCCTCTTTGCTTGACATCATGGGAAAATCAAAAGAATTCATCCAAGCCCTCAGAAAACAATTGTAGACCTCCACAAGTCTGGTTCATCCTTGGGAACAATTTCCAAACTTCTGATTGCACCACGTTGACATGTACAAACAATAGTACGCAAGTATAAACACCATGGGACCACGCAGCTGTCATACCATTCAGGAAGGAGACGCGGGCTGTCTCCTAGAGATGAATGTACTTTGGTGCAAAAAGTTCAAATGAATCCTAGAACAACAGCAAAGGACCCTGTGAAGATGCTGGAGGAAATATGTACAAAAGTATCTATATCCACAGTAAAACGAGTCCTATATCGACATAACCTGAAAGGACGCTCAGCAAGAAAGAAGCCACTGCTCCAAAACCACCATAAAAACCCAGATTACGATTTGCAACTGCACCTGGGGACAAAGATCGTACTTTTTGGAGAAACTGTTTGGCCTTAATGACCATCGTTGTGTTTGGAGGAAAAAGGGGTAGGTTTGCAAGTTGAAGACCACCATCACAACAGTGAATCCCGGGGGTGGCAGCATCATGTTGTGGGAGTGCTTTGCTGCAGGAGGGACTGGTGCACTTCACAAAATACATGGCATCATGAGGATGGAAAATTATGTGGATATATTGAAGCAGCATCTCAAGACATCAGTCAGGAAGTTAAAGCTTAATGCAAATGGGTCTTCCAAATGGACAAGCATACTTCCAAAGTTGTGGCAAAATGGCTTAAGGACATTTTGGTATTGGAGTGGCCATCACAAAGCCCTGACCTCAATCCTATAGTACATTTTAGGCAGAACTGAAAAAGCATGTGCGAGCAAGGAGGCCTACACACCTGACTCGGTTACACCAGCTCTGTCAGGATGAATGGGCCAAAATTCTCCCAACTTGTTGTGGGAAGCTTGTGGAAGGCTACCTGAAACGTTTGACCTACGTTAAACAATTTAAAGGGAATACTACCAAATAATAATTGAGTGTATGTAAACTCTGACCCACTGGGAATGTGATGAAATTAATAAAAGCTGAAATAAATTATACTATACTATTATTCTGACATTTCACGTTCTTAAACTTCTTAGGGCTGAGATCCCGTTACCGGGATCGATATGACAACAGCCAGTAAAAGTGCAGGCTGCCAAATTCAAAACAACAGAAATCTCATAATTAAAATTCCTCAAATATACAAGTATCTCATACCATTTTAAAGTTAATCTTGTTGTTAATCCCACCACAGTGTTCAATTTCAAATAGGCCTTACAGCAAAAGCCCCACAACCGATTATGTTAGGTCAGAGCCATACACAGAAAAACACAGCCATTTTTCCAGCTAAAGAGAGGAGTCACAAAAATCAGAAATAGAGATAGAATTAATCACTAACCTTTGATGATCTCCATCAGATGACACTCATGGGACTTCATATTACACAATAAATGTATGTTTTGTTCAATAAAGTTCATATTTATATTTTTAAAAACTCAGTATACATTGGCGCGTTATGTTCAGTAGTTCCAAAAACATCCTGAAATCAGAAATAACATTAGAAATATTCACTTACCTTTGATGATCTTCATCAGAATGCACTCCCAGGAATCCCAGTTCCACAATAAATGTTTGTTCGATAATGTCCATCATTTATGTCCAAATAGCTACTTTTGTTAGCGCGTTTGGTAAACAAATCAAAACTCAAGAAGCGCGTTCACTAGATGCAGACAAAATGTCAAAAGTTCCGTTACAGTCCGTAGAAACATGTCAAACGATGTATAGAATCAATCTTTAGGATATTTTTAACATAAAACTTCAATAATGTTCCAACCGGAGAATTCCTTTGTCTTCAGAAAAGCAAAGGAACGGGAGCTACCTCTCATGTGAATGCGCATGACCAGCTCATGGCTGCTGGCAGACCACTGACTCATTCCCCTCTCATTCAGACCCCCTTCACAGTAGAATCCTCAAACAAGTTTCTAAAGACGGTTGACATTTAGTGTAACCCTTGGGAATGGCAAGATGACCAATATCCCACTGTGTCTTCAATAGGGGCTGAGTTCGAAATCGACCAACCTCAGATTTTCTCAGGTTTTCTCATTTTTCTTCTCAGGTTCTTGCCTGCCATATGAGTTCTATTATACTCACAAATATACTAATAATATGCATATATTAGCAACTGGGACTGAGGAGCAGGCAGTATCTGGGCACCTTATTCATCCAAGCTACTCAATACTGCCCCCAGCCATAAGAAGTTAAAATAAAGTGGTGATCCTAACTGACCTAAGACAGGGACTTTTTACGAGGATTAAATTTCAGAAATTGTGAAAAACGGAGTTTAAATGTATTTTGCTAAGGTGTATGGAAACCTCCGACTTAAACTGTATATAATATTCCTCAAATTGCAATATTTCTTTACTGAGAGGACTAGAATTAGGTCAGTCTTAAATGGGTGTGTATGATAACACAAGGGAATACAATTCCCTCTGCCTTTGAAAACAACACTCTTTCCTCCCAGTAAATTCACCAAGTGAAGTTACATGAACAAATTAAATGTGTCATTATTTTGATCATCCTTTTCAGTGTGCAGGTATAGATAAAGAAAACGTAATTATTGATTGTGTGTGTGTGTGTGTGTGTGTGTGTGTGTGTGTGTGTGTGTGTGTGTGTGTGTGTGTGTGTGTGTGTGTGTGTGTGTGTGTGTGTGTGTGTGTGTGTGTGTGTGTGTGTGTGTGTGTGTGTGTGTGTACGTCCGTGCGAGTTTATATGTGTGTATGATTGTGTGTGTGTGTGCTTGTGTATGTGTGTCTAGACAGTGTCACCTTCTAGTTCCAGGAACAGGGCACTTGCTATTGCTGAGGTCTGTTTTTAAAAATCTCTCTCTTTTTTTTACACTTAACTAGTTAAGTCAGTTAAGAACACATTTTATATACAACAACAGCCCACCAGGGAACAGTGGGTTAATAACTGCCTTGTTTAGGGGCAGAATGACAGATTTTTACCTTTTTACCTTTTACCTTTTACCAGCTTGAGGATTCGATCCAGCATCCTTTCGGTTACCGACCCAACGCCCTGGTTGCTAGGGTACAAGGAGAAAACTTCATACAAATTCTGCATTTAAGTTTCCATCATGCATCTCTCTTAGGCTCCAATGCCCATTTTCGACATGATATTCATCCCAAATCCACAATCGGAATTGAATCCTGGCCTAAGTTTGGATAGGATACTTTTTTCATTCCAGTGTTTATTTCATGGCTCTGATAAATTGAAGCCCCCCCCCCCCCTCTATGTTACTTCAACAACAAACCAAGTGTCATTTGAAAATGGGTCATTCGGTTAGGAGACCAACAGGAATAGTTTTCAAATTCCCATTGGTGCTGCAGTGTCAGAAACAGGGATATTGGGTTCCATATCAGATGCAGTCATGCTTTTTTTGAGAGAGAGGAACCGAGTATGATGATTCAGATAAAATAAAACAAAATTGCTATGGTTTTGTTCTGTAATAACTCTGTCTGAATCGTTTGGAACACTCTCAAATTGCACCCTATAGGACACAGCATGTGTTGATTTATATTCACAACGAAACTGGAATCCTGCATATTCAGATGACCATATCTTCACACAGCCATTCATCCGTTTCCAATGGCAACGATCACTAAGTGCCTTCTGGAATAAAAACAATGTGTGTGTGTGTGCGTGTGTCAGATGATAATGTTCATAAACACACATAGCAACCCGAAACCACGTTCGCCTGATGAGTAACTTTGTGTGAGATCTTAAGATTTGGGTTAGCTCACTCTTGATATTCCATACATTCTGTGTGCACTGTGTGTGTGTGGCTGCGTCTTTGCGTGAGCATGTGTCCGTGTATGTGTTTAAATAGCCTTCATTCAGTAAAATGTACCTGTGTCTCTCATTAGGTCTGTCTCGGTCTCTCCATTTTACTCCTCAGGAATTAATTTGGACGCACACACACACACACACACACACACACACACACACACACACACACACACACACACACACACACACACACACACACACACACACACACACACACACACAAACAACCTGCTGTCTGATTTCAGGCATGGCACGCCCTCTGCAGTTTCAAGTTTTATTTGTCACATGCACAATGTTACAGATACAGGTATCCTGTGTGTGTGTGTATGTATCCTGTGTTTGCTCGCCTTCTCCCCTCACAGGTGAAAATCATCACTCCCCAATCAGTCACCAATCAATCATCAATCAGAAGACACACCTCCTCCTGTTTTCCTACCCTATCAAAGTTCCTTTCCCTTGGTTTAAAAAGCCTGTCAGTTGTTTGCTCTTGAGCTCAATCTCTCTGTAAATGCCATGTCTGTAGGTTTCTGTGTGTCACTCTCTCGGTGTGTATTAACCTCTCTTTTGTTTGAGCACCTCCATAACACTTTGTCATCATCTGTGAATATTGTTTTGGTTATGGTGTTTGTTTGCTGGTGGGAAAAGGGGAAACCAAGACAAGTCGCCCATGGGCATACACTACCCGTAGGTAGACTTTGTTAAATACACTAGTTAGAACTGGGCGGACCACCCACTGTATTTTTGGTTAGTTAGCTGTTGTTAAAGTAGGCTAGTCTAGCTTAGTTTTTTTTTTGAATACTTATTGTTTCTTTCCTTGGGTCCAGCTCAGCCCCTTTTCCTGCTCCCCCCATTACCGTGTGTTTTCAAATAAACCTTGAGTTTGACGGTAGATTTCAGTTGTCCTGGTTATTTCGTTCTCACTTTTACTTTGTCACAATTATAATTTGCATGAGTTATGTTATGGGTCTCATTACCATCCCCCCCCCCCTAGACTGTCGGGCCAAAAGGGATCCGTAACACACAAGTACAGTGAAATGCTTCAAGGGAAACTTCACCTCTCGACACTATTTGAGTGATGAGGTGTTTCAGACATAATTGTGCACCATAGAGGTATTTTAGCATGTTCTTTGGTTGATTAAGCCTACTGTCTGCTTAAAAAATGAAGGGTCACGTTTTGTAGCAATTAATGTGGCCTTTGTTTCACCGATCACACTACTAAGCGAGTTGATATGGTTCTCCTTAGACTTGTCTCAACGATGTTCCTAACTGCCATGAAATTGCAGGATATCTAGGTTGACTCATTTCCCCTGGCTTTGTAAAGACTACAGCATGATGGGAGCCTTACTTCCTTGTCCAATTGTTTTCCCACACTCGAATGCAGGCTTTTCAAAATGGGCCAGCATTCATTTCTACAGGTTCACGGGAGATAAGTTACAATGCACTGTCTATCTGAGCTGGCTAAATAATACAATGGCTGCTTCTGATTCCTCTTTCCAAAAAGAACTTGATGACAAAACAGTTTTTGATTTTCTTTTACAAACTATCATAGGAACATACTGCCCTATTCTTTTGAGCCGGAATACACTGAAGAGGAGTTGAGACAGCGAGAACAAGAATTGCGAGACCAGCAAGCAGCGATAGGGAGCCACGGTCAGACTCCAACTGGTGGTGCCTATGCGGGTGCTTTCTAGCCATGCTGACAGAAGAGGAATGTTTATGCTGCAACAAATTAGATCGCGGACAGTTCTTACTGGAGACGGTCACTGCAGACGGTCAAGTTTCGACTCATATATGGATAGAGGTGCACTGGAGACGTTCTTCAGAACCTCATAGATCAGCAGACAGCAGCAGCCTAGACCAGCTGAACCAGGAGGAAAATGACGAATAGGTAAGTTGTTTTGCTGTCGGTACCCTTACTAAAAAATGTTATTACAGTCAGAGTGCATTATAACTGCAGTACTCTACATTATAACTGAAGACAGAGTGCAGTATAACTGCAATATGCTGCAAATGCTGCGTCCAAAATAACACTGTTTTTTTAACTGCAGTAATATTGCAGTGTAACTGCATTTAGAGTGCCGTATAACTGCAGTTCAACTGCATAACACTGCAGTAATTCTGCAATTACTGCATCCAAAATACCACAGTCGACCGCAGTTACTGAACTTTATTGCAGTTACAAAACTATAATGTTTTGTAAGGGTAGCTAGCTAGCAATATAAGCTGTCTTTTCACAAGAGGCAGTGTTGTTAAGCAATCTGACAACGCTCTGAGTTTACGAATTGACGAACACACCAGTAGTGTAAACCAGACTTTAGTTTGAAATCTTTGGTTATTTCGTACATAGCCTCACATGTAAATCCATAAAGAGATGGGTTGGGCTAAAGTTTAAGACTGTGTGAGCGATGCTGAATGAGTGTAGACAAAGAAGAGCTCTCCAGTAGGTACCAAAAAATTCAGGGGCCATTTTCTCAAAAGTGCGGTTACAAGTTTATCAACTTTCAAAGCACAATTACTTTCCCATTGTTCCTCAACTCTAGTGTATGACATACCATTTTCACTTTTCCACTTTTACCCAATGTAAAAAGCATCATTTACAATTTTACTACATAAGACCGAATCGAGCGGGTCGGTCACATAATAATAATAATAATAATAATAATAAACAGTACAGCAGCAGCATAAGTGATGGGTGGGTGTGTGTGGTGGTGAGTGTGTGTAAGTGTGTGGATGTCTGTGTGAGAGTGATAGGCAGATATACATGTAAACCGGGCTGAAAGGTGACTGGTAGCGGGAATATATAAATACTTATGGTAATATACTAATGGTAATATATACATGTACAGATAGATAGCAATAAATAGTGTTCCATAAAGGCTCAGAATAAGTTAGAGGAAAAACAAAAAGAAAAGGAGTAACTTATTCAAGAAAGATCAAGTGCAATATATTATAAAATTAAAGCGAACTGGATGGAATATGTGAAAAAATTCACCAAATTATTTTTTAAATCTTCAACACAGAAATGCTAACATAGAAATGTTTTTTTTTTTACTGAAACTTGTTACAAATGACAGGGTCACCCATGATTCACCAAACGATATTTTGAAAGAGGAAGTACTTGCGAGGGTTAACATGCTTAAATGTCTTGTTCACGTCGGCCATGGAGAAGGAGAGCCCACAGACCTTGGTAGCGGGCTGCGGCGGTGGCACTGTGTTATCCTCAAAGCGGGCAAAGAAGGTGTTTAGCTTGTCTGGATCCAAGACGTCAGTGGTGGTTTTTACTTTTGTATTATGCTACATACAGTTGAAGTCGGAAGTTTACACGCACCTTAGCCAAATACATTTCAACTCAGTTTTTCACAATTCCTGACATTTAATCCTAGTAAAAATGCATTCCCTGTCTTAGGTCAGTTAGGATCACAACTTTATTTTCAGAATGTGAAATGTCAGAATAATAGTAGTAATAATAATTGACTCAAATGATGTCAATTAGCCAAATCAGAAGCTTCTAAAGCCATGAGATAATTTTCTGGAATTTTCCAAGCTGTTTAAAGGCTCAGACAACTTAGTGTATGTAAACTTCTGACCTACTAGAAGGGGTGCAAGCCAGCCCCAAATAGACAGAAACCTAGCAAGTCAGAGGTACTAAGAACATTCTTAAGTATCTTATAACCAACTGCAGAGTACCTTCCAGAGGGTGTTCAGAACAGAGAATTGAACACATAACATTTTTTCGAGTTCTCTGGACCACCCATGCAGTTAAGCACGTCCAGCTAGACACTGTCCATATGTGTCCAAAAGTTCTAGTCACCCAGTCAGAACTAGCAGAGCCCAGGCGAGAAAACAATTTTCGGGGCGTCAAAAGTCACTTTTGTTTCAAAGTAGTCAGTCTAGCCACATTCAAGAAATAATCAAACAATTTATTTATTTTTAACTCAAAACTTAAAACATTTTTGTGGTGGAACAAACTCCCTCACGGAGGACAGCGGAGTCAATCACCACCTTCCGGAGACACCTGAAACCCCACTCTTCAAGGAATACCTGGTCATAAGAATCCTTCTCACCACCCCCCCAATGATTTAGATGCACTATTGTAAAGTGGCTGTTCCACTGGATGTCAGAAGGTGAATTCATTTGTAAGTCGCTCTGGATAAGAGCGTCTGCTAAATGACTTAAATGTAATGTTAAATGTAATTTAATCGGGTAGGCTGGTTGAGAACAAGTACTCATTTAATACTGTGACCTGGCCAAGATAAAGAAAAGCAGTGTGACAAAAACAACAACACAGAGTTACACAAACAAACGTACGGTCAATAACACAATAGAAAAATCTATATACAGTGTGTGCAAATGTAGAAGAGTAGTGAGGTAAGGCAATAACTAGGTCATGGAGGCGAAATAATGACAATTTACCATTAACACGAGAGTGATAGATGTGCAGATGAAGATGTGCAAGTAGAGATACTGGGGTGCAAAAGAGCAAGCGAATAAGTAACAATATGGGGATGAGGTATTTGGGTGTGCTATTTTCAGATTTACAAGCACATTCACAGTGCTTTTTGTGTAGCGCAAATGTAAGTTAATAAAAAAAATCTTCAGCTAGTTTAGTCACATGTCTGCTGCCCTTTTATGGCCTGTACAAACATGAAGCTGTTAAACAAGGCCGTCTGGACCATCTCAGCCGCCCTGGCTTCCATGTCTGCTGCATCATCTTCACACAGCTGATTGAAATGTTGATCCTGCTGCTGATGCTGGGCCTCAAGTGTCTCTGGGTATTTTTTATTTTATTTTACCTTTATTTAACTCGAAACTCCCCATCCCGGATCCGGGTTTGTGACTAAAGCCTCAGGCTCATTAGCATAATAACTTAACTATTTCTGAAAATCGCAAATAAAATGAAAATAATGTGTCTGCTCAAAAGCCTTTTCTTAACAACACTGTCATCTCAGATTTTCAAAATATGCTTTTAACCATAGAAATTGACTAATTTGTGTAAGAGTATGTAAAGCTAGCATAGCATTTTGAGTAGCATTTAGCACGCAACATTTTCACAAAAACCAGATAACCAAATAAATAAAATCAATTACCTTTGAAGAGCTTCTGATGTTTTCAATGAGGAGACTCTCAGTTACATACCAAATGCGCAGATTTTCCTGAAAGCGTCTGTGTGTAGGAGAAATCGCACATTGCGTCTGGCTAGAACCGAAAATTCAGTCACCTACAACGTAAAACTTTTTCCGGATTAACTACATAATATCAAAACATGGCAAACGTTGTTTGGAATCAATCCTCAAGGTGTTTTTTCACATATCTCTTCATTGATATGCAGTTGGGTGTTGCTTTTTCTGTATCCCATGGAAAAATACTGGCAGGTGACTTTTCGCACCAATTTTTGGCGCAGGACACCGGGCGGACACCTGGTAAATGTGGTCTCTTATGGTCAATCTTCCAATGATCTGCCTACAAATACGTCACAATGCTGCAGACACCTTGGGGAAACGACAGAAAGGGCAGGCTCATTCCTCTCGCATTCACAGCCATATAAGGAGACAATGGAAAACAGAGCCTCAAAAATCTCAGCTCATTTCCTGGATGCCATCTCATCTTGGTTTTGCCTGAAGCTCACGTTCTAGGGCACGCACAGAGAATATCTTGGTCGTTCTGGACAAGAGTGTTTTCCTGCTATCAATTATATGCATAGTCGAGCATCTTTTTGTGACAAAATATCTTGGGTATTTTTCATCCAAAAATGAAATAGCGCCCCCATAGATGTAAGAGGTTAACCAGGCAAGTCAGTTAAGAACAAATTCTTATTTTCAATGACGGCCTAGGAACAGTGGTTTAACTGCCTGTTCAGGGGCAGAACGACAGGGGATTTGAACTTGCAACCTTCCGGTTACTAGCCCAACACTCTAACCACTAGGCTACCCTGCCTCGGTCACCATCATGAAGTTCAGGTATTTGCTGGTTGGGCTTGCAGTGTTTTCTCTTTCCTGATAAAATATATCGGCAGAAGTAATGACATGTACAGTACAGGAAAAATAAGGTACAGACTCCACATCAAACTTGAGGACAGCCAGTGTGAGTGCGGTTTTGTTCGCCAACCATGTACTGTCTGATCAATGTTATTAAATATTATCCAGCAAAGGCCAGTGTTGGTCCAACCATATCTACCAATCAGGTACACCAATGAGGCAAATAATAAAGGTCCTAGGTCAGAATATGATTAACTGAATCAGTGTGACAGTTGTATGCATACATTCCAATATCCACCCGGTCTCCTTGAATAATGTTTAGGAACTTAACACTGACACAAAAGCACAATTTCCCACCCCTGTTGAATTTCCCACCCCTGTTGAAGACAGCTAAATTGTGTGACTCGGGCTTAACTTCTTCGATATAGGGGGCGCTCTTTTAATTTTTGGATAAAAAAACATTCCCGTTTTAAACAAGATATTTTGTCACGAAAAGATGCTCAACTATGCATATAATTGACAGCTTTGGAAAGAAAACACTCTGACTTTTCCAAAACTGCAAAGATATTGTCTGTGAGTGCCCCAGAACTAATGCTACAGGCGAAACCAAGATGAAATTTCATACAGGAAATGCCCCAGATTTTGAATGCGCTGTGTTCCAATGTCTCCTTATATGGCTGTGATTGCGCAAGGAATGAGCCTACACTTTCTGTCGTTTCCCCAAGGTGTCTGCAGCATTATGACGTATTTGTAGGCATATCATTGGAAGATTGACCATAAGAGACTATATTTACCAGAGACTACATTTGCCTGGTGTCCTCCGTCAAAATTATTGCGTAATCTCCAGCTGCATGCACGTTTCCATGTGGTTCAGAAGAGAAAGGCAACTGCCACGAATGATTTATCATCGAAAAGATATGTGAAAAACGCCTTGAGGATTGATTCTAAACAACGTTTGCCATGTTTCTGTCGATATAATGGAGTTAATTTGGAAAAAAGTTTGGCGTTGTAATGACTGAATTTTCGGGGGTTTTCTTAGCAAAATGTGATGAACAAAACGGAGCGATTTCTCCTACACAAATAATATTTTTGGAAAAACTGAACGTTTGCTATCTAACTGAGTCTCCTCATTGAAAACATCCGAAGTTCTTCAAAGGTAAATTATTTTTTTTGAATGCTTTTCTTGTTTTTGTGAAAATGTTGCCTGCTGAATGCTAGGCTTAATGCTATGCTAGCTATCAATAGTCTTACACAAATGCTTGTGTAGCTATGGTTGAAAAGCATATTTTGAAAATCTGAGATGACAGTGTTGTTAACAAAAGGCTAAGCATGTGAGCCAATATATTTATTTCATTTCATTTGCGATTTTCAAAAATAGTTAACGTTGCGTTATGCTAATGAGCTTGAGGCTATGATTACGCTCCCGGATACGGGATTGCTCGATGCTAGAGGTTAACAAGTGATCATGACAATCAATTGACATTGAACTGTTTACCAACTGAGAATGGACCTTTGGTGCATTGGGGTGCAGGGCTTAGTGGTTGCAGGAGCATTGTTTCTGTCAATGGACCCTGGGTGTCTGGGAGTGCAGGGCTCTGAGGTTGAGGGTTCAACATTCGAGCACACAGCTTCCTCTGAGTCTGTAGGTTAAGGAATTTCCTGTGTTTGTTTGTATAACGTAAAGTTGGATATCCGGCTAACGTCAAACAATTAGCTAAGTCCATAGTGTTGGCCTTCCATGGATGTTTATATGACCTGTTATCGAACCTGGTTCACATTGTATCGCAGTGCTCACTCTCACATGCTACAACTAGCAATGCTAAAGACATTGATAGCTAGTTGAAAACAATGTATTTTAATTTTGTATTTATTAGGATCCCCATTAGCCAATGACAACAGCTGGTCTTACTGGGGTCCAACACATAATGAAAAATACATAATAGACAAAACACTTTACATACATTTAAAAACATTAACATGTAGTGTGTGTGTGTGTGTGTGTGCATCTATCAGTTACACATACATGTTAGTACATACACACAACAAGTAGGTCACATGGGGGAGAGTGTTTGTGCCGTGAGTTGTTACTTTATTATTTTTTTTAAACCAGGTTTGCTGTTCACTGCGAAGGGAGTTCCATGCACTCATTGCTCTGTATAATACTGTATGTTTCTGGGGAGTGTGAAAATACCCTTGGTGGCATATCTGGTGGGGTGTGTGTGTGTGTGCTGTATGTAAGTTGACTATGCAAACCATTTTGGAATTTCCAACACATTAATGTCACTTATAAAAACAAGAAGTGATACAGTCGGTCTTTCCTCAACTCTTAGCCAAGAGAGATTGAATCTTTATGTTTTGACCATAACAGTTTACAATCTAAGGTACACCAAGTAATGTTGATTCCTCAACTTGTTCAACAGCCACACCATTCATGACCAGATTCCGCAGAGGTCTAGTACTTAGGCAATTATTTGTACCGAATACAAAGCTCTTAGTTTTAGAGATGTTCAGGACCACTTTATTACTGGCCAACGATTCCAAAAACTGACTACAACTCTTTGCTAAGGGTTTCAGTGACTTCATTAGCTTTGGTTGCTGATGTGTATATGGTTGAATCATCAGCATATATGGATACACATGCTTAATTTAATGCTAGTGGCAGGTCATAGGTAAAAATAGAAAAGAATAGAGTGCCTAGAGAGCTGCCCTGCAGTACACCACACTTGACATGTTTGGCATTAGAGAAGCTTCCATTAAAGAAAACCCTCTGAGTTCTATTAGATAGATTGCCATAGCATGGATTCAGAGCTGAGGTTGAAAAGCCACAACACACATTTTTATCATCAACAGGTTATGGTTAATAATATCAAAGGCTGCACTAAAATGTTCCCACAATCTTCTTACTATAAATGTATTTCCTCCAATCATCAGTCATTTGTATCATGGCAGTACATATTGTGGGCTTTTCTATAAGCAAGTCTTGTTAATTTGTTGTCAGAGAAATAGCACTGTATTTGATCAAACACTTGGCTAATAGCTGGCAGCAAGCTGGTAGATCTGCTGTTAGAAGCTGTAAAGGTCGCTTTACCACTCTTGGGTAGCAGAATACCTTTGGCTTCCCTCCAGGACTGAGGACAAACACTTTCCTCTAGGCTCAGATTAAAGATATGACAGATAGGAGTGGCTTTGGTTTCAGCTACCATCCTCAGTAGTTTTCCATCTAAAGTGTCATTGCCAGGAGGTTTGTCACTATTGATCGATAACAATCATTTTCCTACTCATCCCACAATAACAAAATTCAAACTTACAATGCTTTTCTTTCAAAATGTGTTTGTTTATGCATGGATATGATGGCCCACTGTTTGTTGTTGGCATTTCCAGCCTAAGTTTGCCCACTTTGACAATGAAGTAATCATTAAAATAATTGGGAAAAACATCAAATGGTTTTGTGATGAATAAGTCATCTGATTCGATGAAAATTTAGTTGAATTTTTCTGCCCCTATTTTCATTTAAAGTACAGTAATTCTTTCCATCGTTCTTTAAAATACAGTTTGTCCTTCTTTAGTCAGATCATTTATCAATTAGCAGTAAGTCAGCCAGACTTATTAGCCACTCCCTTTGCACCAACAACGACGAGATGGCCTACAGGGAGGAGGTGAGGGCCCTCGGAGTGTGTTGTCAGGAAAATAACCTCACACTCAACGTCAACAAAACTAAGGAGATGATTGTGGACTTCAGGAAACAGCAGAGGGAACACCCCCCTATCCACATCGATGGAACAGTAGTGGAGAGGGTAGTAAGTGTTAAGTTCCTCGGCATACACATCACAGACAAACTGAATTGGTCCACCCACACAGACAGCATCGTGAAGAAGGCGCAGCAGCGCCTCTTCAACCTCAGGAGGCTGAAGAAATTTGGCTTGTCACCAAAAGTATTCACAAACATCTACAGATGCACAATCGAGAGCATCCTGGCAGGCTGTATCACCGCCTGGTACGGCAACTGCTCCGCCCACAACCATAAGGCTCCCCAGAGGGCAGTGAGGTCTGCACAACACATCACCGGGGGGCAAACTACCTGCCCTCCAAGACACCTACACCACCCGATGTTACTGGAAGGCCATAAAGATCATCAAGGACAACAACCACCCGAGCCACTGCCTGTTCACCCCACTATCATCCAGAAGGCGAGGTCAGTACAGGTGCATCAAAGCTGGGACCGAGAGACTGAAAAACAGCTTCTATCTCAAGACCATCAGACTGTTAAACAGCCACCACTAACATTGAGTGGCTGCTGCCAACACACTGACTCAACTCCAGCCACTTTAATAATGGGAATTGATGGGAATGATGTAAAATATATCACTAGCCACTTTAAGCAATGCTACCTAATATAATGTGTACATACCCTACATTATTAATCTCATATGTATACGTATATACTGTACTCTATATCATCTACTGCAAATTTATTTATTTTACCTTTCTTTAACCAGGCAATTCAGTTAAGAACAAATTCTTATTTTCAATGATGGCCTGGGAACAGTGGGTTAACTCCCTGTTCAGGGGCAGAACGACAGATTTGTACCTTGTCAGCTCGGGGTTTGAACTCGCAACCTTCCGGTTACTAGTCCAACTCTCTAACCACTAGGCTACACTGCCGCCCCGAGCATGTATCACTAGCCACTTTAACTATTCCACTTTGTTTACATACTCATCTCATATGTATGTACTGTACTCGATACCATCTACTGTATCTTGCCTATGCCGCTCTGTACCATCACTCATTCATATATATTTATGTACATATTCTTTATCCCCCTACACTTTGTGTGTATAAGACAGTAGTTTTGGAATTGTTAGTTAGATTACTTGTTGGTTATTACTGCATTGTCGGAACTAGAAGCACAAGCATTTCGCTACACTCGCATTAACATCTGCTAACCATGTGTATGTGACAAATAAAATTTGATTTGATTTGAACTCTTTCAACTATACAGTTTCAATCCATTGAATGGAGCCTCAAACGTGCTGTCAGTTTCTTTTGTAACCCCTATTTCTCCCCAACTGGTGTTCCAGACTCTGGGGCCTTTCAGAACAGGTTTATATATACACTGAGAGCATGTGACAGATCATGTGACACTTAGATTGCACACAGGTGGACTTCATTTAACAAATTATGTGACTCTGAAGGTAATTGGTTGCACCAGATCTTATTTAGGGGCTTCAAATCAAAGGGGGTGAATACATATGCACGCACCACTTTTCCATTTTGTATTTTTTTGTGTGTACTTTTTTCATTTCACTACACCAATTTGGATTATTTTGCGTATATCCATTACATGAAAAAAAAAAATCTATTTAAATTACAGATTGTAACGCAACAAAATAGGAAAAACGCCAAGGGGAATGAATACTTTTGCAAGGCACTGTACCTTGTCTTTGAACCTCAGGAACTTGACCACTATTATATTACCGTCCTGATCATCACTGCTTGGCAACATCATGGCTTCAAATATCATTGCCGGTGATGTTGAATCCACTGTCCCACTGGTTTCGACTTTTGACGTTGTGGTCTTTTATATTTTCTATATTCTTGTTTGAGTTTCTTAACGTATTCTCTGCACTGGATTCCCATCTCAGCTAACATATCTGATATTTTTTAGAAGACCTTTTCATTCTTAGTGGAAGAATCCAGTTGCCTCTGGATGCTGGAGTTTGTCCAGATGCTCAAAAGCACTTGGACATCTCCAACTGACCAATTCTCTCCTTCCACTATGACATCATTGTGTGAGACTAATCATTGAGTTCAGCCATTTGTAACCCTACCCACTGGCCTACTTGGTTTGAGGTCAGTACCAGATATCAAACGAGGCTGTATATCCAGCTTGGTTTGAGGAATAAAGCGGGCCATGGGCAAGAGCAAATGAAAAAGGAACCATGATACTCATAGCACGGCATGGCCCTGCAATGGTAAAATGCCATAAGGGGCCATGTCAAATAATTTCAGCCTCCTGAGGGAGAAGAGGCACTGCCGTGCCTTCTTCGAAGTATGCTGGTGTGAGAGGACCATGTTATGTTGACGCCCCCCCACCCCCCCTTTTGGTAGGAGGAGAAGTTGGAGAAGTTGGAGGATATTTCTCATCCATTCATGTCCTCAGCACCTTGACTTGGGCATTGTTCATGTGAGGCTTATCTCATACCAGCTTCCTTCCTCCCATAAACCCCATGTATACCCCATGTATACCAACCAGCCTGTTGTGTCCATCCAATGCTCATTTCCTCCACGTATATCCATTCACTATTGTTTTCCATTCCCCTCCCCTCCTCTGTTGCATATCTGTCTCCTCTCTCGGTTATATCCCGCTCATCTCCCTTCTGACAATACCCTGATTCCCAGTGCAATTACACTTTAAGAAGTAAATCATACTGGTTGACACTCAGCTCATTTTCACCCACAGATTCATGTTACTTGCTCTCTTTCTGTCTCTCTTCTGTCTCTTTGGTGCCCTGGCTACCATTCTGTGAACAGTGTGATGCAAACACATGCACATAAGCAGATACTGTATGTGGCAGAGTGAGAGTGAAGTGTTGCATCTCACTCATCTCAAAATCCTAGCCTATTCATTAATGATAGGCCCTGCTTTACTGAAGTTGTGAAACTGCATGCCAAGAAATTGCGACATAAAGAATTGCATTTTGGGTTAAAGCTTTTTATTGCTGATAGATAGGCCTAGTGCACGGTTCTGACTGTCTGCCTGGTGGCCGACCTGCATACACTGTGCCCCTCCCCTTTTTCTCCATCCCTTGCTAGCTCGCTATGAAAGATGCAAGTGTTTGTGTTCTCAAAAGTAGTCTCCTCTATTCCAAAAATACTGAATCTTAGGAGTCAATTCCTAGCGGAATCGAATTTTGACACAGAGAAATGAGAGTCGACATTGGGAGTTTACGTGCAAGGAGTGAAGGAATAAATTATTTTGGAGTCGACTCTCCACCACTATGACATCGTCGTTAACAGTTGAAAAAATAGAAGAAAAAGGCAAGCGACAGCAATATGATATATGGCAATACTTTAATAACTTAAAGGAAATGCAAACTTTGCGAGGTGGAATTGGGGTGCACCATCTGAAAGGTATGCAACCTGATATTTCCACATTTCCGTTGCTAGCTGCAGCACAGCTCCATTGTGAATTCAAGTAGAATTTTATGAATTACAGAACCCTTTAAATGTTAAGAAATGTCTCGACCCAAGCACACACTCACTCGCTCTCGCTCTCTGTCTCTCTCTTCTCACTGTCTCTCTTAATCACTGATTAAACAGAGATCACTTCTCCCCGTCTTCCCTCACGTTCCCCCGCAGTGTCCTCTTATCTTGGAGGACACGTGTCGAGGACTGTGTGTGTGTGTGTGTGTGTGTGGGGGGGGGTGGAGGAACATATGCCTATTAGAGGAGGGTTAATTAGGGCTTTACTTTAGACTCACAACTCTGTCTGAAGAAGCCCCCGGTATAGTTTTATGTCAGTCTTCACAGGACTGTTAAGATGATGTATGAGGAGAGGGAGAGCAGATTGGTCTTGATTCGGTGCTTCATTCTATAGCTACAGGACTCCTGATATCTCGAGGAGCGATAGCTAGGGCCATCTACTTAAGGTGCTGGCTGTCTTCCCAGTAGCCTACTTAGTGTGTGAACTGCTGACTGCTCATAACTTGCAGATGATTGTTGACACATCAACCAGGATTAAGGGGCAGGGCAATTTGTGACTGTTGTTCTTTTGGTAATCAGCGGTTGTATTTTAGGCAACCAGCAATTAGTACCAGCAATTAGTACCAGGAGGTATGGTCTTCGCCTCTGCAAAGGCAATTAGTCTCAGTACTCCAATCTTCCCTGTTTTCTCACCTGCAGCTGTAAGAGGCAGTTGTGTCAGCGGTGGTCTCGTAGTAAAACTAAGACCATCGCTGAAACAAAGATGGTTCTGCCGAGTTATTCGAGGAGATGAAAGGCTCCGCTCTTTCACTTGAGTATCTTAGTTATTTTCAGATTCTCATTATGCTCTTTTGTAGCTTTGGCAACTATGTGTGTGTTTTAAATTCCTGTTCGCTCCTCTCCCTGTAGGCTTTACAGATTCTCCCCACCCCTTGGCTGCAACCCTTCTAATTTAGTGTACAAGGCGCACACAACCCATGTGGAATTCCTGGTCTGGTCTCTGGCAGCGTTTGGAACTGCCGATCTGTATCAAGATCGCAACGTTCATCTCACCCTATGCTGCCCTTTAGTACATTGACTTTTGGCCTTGACAGAGACATGGATCACCCCAGAGAACCCTGCTACTCCAGCTGCTCTCTCTTCATCCGACTACATTTTCTCTCATAGCCCGAGAGCATCTGGTCATCGCGGTGGCAGTGGTGGCACACCGCTACTCATTTCTCCTAAATTTAGATGTTCTATTTTCTCCCTCACTCACCTGTCAATCTCTTCATTTTGAATTCCATGCTGTCACTGTAGCTCAAGCTTAACATTGTTGTAATCTATTATCCACGAGGTGCCCTTAAAGAGCTCCTCAATGAGCTTGACACCTTGTAAAGCTAATTTCCTGATGATAACTCTCTGCTCTTTGTACTTAGTGACATCAACCTCCCGACGTCTGCCTTCGATACATTTCTTTCCAACTCTCTCTTTCCCCTCCTTGCCTCTTTTGACCTCACCCTTTCCCAATCGCCTGCAACTCATCAGGCAGGCAATATGTTTTACCTCATCTTTACTACTAATCTCACTGCAACCCCATTCCAGGTCTTTGATCATTACTTTGTTTCCTTTTCTGTCTCCCTTTCTTCCAACAGTAGCCACTCAACCCTTACCCAGATGGTCATGCACCTTCACAATCTTCACTCTCTCGATCCCACTACTCTCTCCTCTTCAATGCTATCATCTCTCCCTTCTGCTAAATAACTTTCCCTCCTGTCTCCGGATTCTGCCTCTTCGACCCTACTCTCGTCACTTTCTGCATCCTATGACTTGCACTGTCCCCTTTCCTCTTAGCTGACTTGGTCCTCCCCTCCTGCTCTGTGGTTGAGGGACTCATTGATAGCTTACAGAACAGGGCTGAGGGCAGCTGAACGAAAATGACTGAAAACTAAACTTCCAGAGGACCTATCATTTTTTCACTCCGTCCTCTCTACCTTCTCTTCCTATCCGCTGCTAAAGACACTTTTTATGACTCTGCATTTCAATCCTCTGGCTATAACCCTAGGAAACTATATTCCAACTTCTCCTCCCTCCTTAATTCTCCACCCCTCCCCCTCCCTCCTCCCTCCCTGCAGACGAGTTTTCAACCACTTTGAAAAGAAGGTTGACGACATCCACTCCTCATTCACTCAGGCAATTGAGTCCACTGGTCCCACTCACACAGAACAACCCTATGCCTTGACCTTTTTCTCCCCTTTCTCTCCAGATGAAATCCTGTGACTAGTGAGGACCGGCTACCCAACAACCTGCCCACTCGACCCATCACCATTCCTCACTTTCCTCATCAACGCATCCCTAACCACTGGCTGAATTTTGTTTTCAAAATAGCCCAAGTTGCTCCCTTCCTCAAGGAACCAACACTCGACTCCTCTCTGAGGTAAAACATTACATACCACTATCCCTTCTTTCTTTTCTTTCCAGAACACTTGATTGTGGTCTCTGACCAACTCTCTCGCTATCTCTTTCAGAACGATTTTCTTGACCCTAACCAGTCAAACTTCAAGACGGGTCAGTCAACCGAGACTGATCTTCTCTGTGTCACGGAGGTTCTCCGGACTGCCAAAACTTACTTTCTCTCCTCTCTTCTCATCCTCCTACATCTATCCGCTGCCTTTGACACTGTGAACCATCATATTCTCATCTCCACCCTCTCATTGCTGGGCGTCTCAGGCTCTGCATATTCTTGGTTTGCATCCTACCTGGCAGGCCGCTCCCACCAGGTGACATGCAGAGGATCTGTGTCTGCATCATGTACTCTTACTACTGGGTTCCCCCAGGGCTCGGTTCTTTTCCTCTTCTCTCTATACACCAAGTCACTCGGCTCCATCATGGTCTCTCCAGCATGGTCTCTCCTATCATTGTTATGCAGATGACCCTCAACAACATTTCTCCTTCCCTCCCTCTTACACCCAGGTGTTGACATGCATCTCTGCGTGCCTAGCAAATATGTCAGCTTGAACGTAGGCCCACCACCTCAAGCTCAACCTCGACAAGACTGAGCTGCTCTTCCTGTCGGGGAAAGCCTGTCTGCTCCAAGACCTCTCCTTCACGGTTGACAGCTCCACGGTGTCCCCCTCCCAGAGAGCAAATGACCTTGACGTGACCCTGGACAACACCCTGTCTTTCAAAGCAGTGAATCACTCCGGCAGGTTCATGCTCTACAACATCCATAGAGTGTGACTCTACCTCACACAGGAAACGGCGCAGGTCCTAATCCAGGCACTTGCCATCTCCCGTCTGGGCTACTGCAACTCGCTGTTGGCTGAGCTTCCCACTTGTGTCATCAAACCCTTGCAACTCATCCACAACACTGCAGCCCACCTGGTCTTCACCCTTCCCCAGTTCTTCAATGACACCCCACTCCGCCGCACACTTCACTGGCTTCCAGTCGAAGCTCGATTCTACTATAAGACCATGGTACTTGCCTATGGAGCAGCAAGAGGAACTGCCCCTCCCTACCTCCAGGCTATGCTCAAACCCTACACCCCAACCCAAGCATCCAATTCTGCCACCTCTGTTCTCTTGGCCCTCCCACCCCTACGGAAGGGCAACTCCTGCTCAGGCCAGTCCAAGCTCTTCTCTGTCCTGGCACCCCACTGGTGGAACCAGCTTCCCCCTGAAGCTAGGAGAGCATAGTCCCTGCCCTTCTTCCAAAAACACCTGAAACCCAACTCTTAAAGAGTTTCTTAAATAATCCCACAGCACCCCCCTCTCAACCCCTCTTAACCACTGGGGAAAGCGAGAGGAGAGGGTAGGACCGAGGATATGGACAGGGGGTTTCTCTCTCTTTTCCATACCACCGGGACCATTGTAAACAGTGCATTCAAAAAGTAATCATACCCCTTGCTTATTCTACTTTTTTTCTCTCACCCATCCACACACAATACCCCATAATGAAAAAGTGAAAGTATGGTTTAAAAAACGTTTGAAAATGTATTGAAAATGAAATGGAGAAATATTGAATTCACACCTCTGAGTCAATACATATCTGTAAGAGCTTTACACACCTGGATTGTACAATATTTTCACATTATTATTTAAAAAAAATATTTAGCTCTGTCAAATTGGTTGATGATCATTTTTAGACAAGACATTTTCAAGTCTTGACATAGATGTTCAAGCCGATTTAAGTCAAAATTGTAACTAGGCCAGTCAGGAACTTTCAGTGTTGTCTTGATAAGCAACTCCAGTGTATATTTGGCCTTGTATTTTAGGTTATTGTTTCAACTTTTAATTTTTTGTTATCTGTAAATATAAATTGTATTATAGGGTATTGTGTGTAGGCCAGTGACACATCTCAATTGAATCCATGATAAAAACATTCAGTAGACCTATTCTCATGTGGATAGGTAGTTTCCAACAGGCCAATATTCAACATAGTTTAGCACAGAAACATGGTAATTAACTACAATGACCATAATCCATTGCACTCCCTCCGACTTGTCCAGTCTGTCTGGGACAGACAGCAGACGGAGAGAAGAGAGAACATGCAATCAAAAGGGATCGAAAGCAGTTGCTTTGTGAGGTATTGCTACCTGAACATTCATTATCTAAGTTATTGATCGTTTGTATTCAGCAGTGATAGCCTTATTTACATTGAAGACCTGCTAAAATAGTGATTTTGTCAGACAGCATAGGCAGCAGGTCTATAGAGATGAGATTATGACTTGGAATTAAATACTAAAGTAAATTAAAAAAAATATATTTATTAAAGTAAAATAACGTATATAGTAGATGATTAATAAGTGATAAGCAGGAATGGGTAGTCTCTACCATCATGGAACTTTTGTTAATTGTTTTATTCTGTTACAGCGTTCAACCCATATTATGCATAATGCATTTAATGTCTAATCAAATCGGAAACAGTAATTATTTTTTAAGAATCAAACCGAAACAGCCTCAAAAAGCACTAATTACTCATTACTAGTAGCCACTACCCTATGGGCCCTGGTTAAAATGGAATAGGGAGTCATTTGGGACACAGCTTATGTAAACGGTATGGAATATTGCTGATTTGTGATACAGTTAGCCACATAGTCACTCTGGGGCTTACACACTTATTGTAATGTTCCCCTGGAAATGCATCCTACTTGATTTAACGGACTTAGACTAACAACATACATTTGGCATGGATCCTCAGATCCTCAAAAGGTTCTACAGCTGCACCATCGAGAGAATCCTGACTGGTTGCATCACTGCCTGGTATGGCAACTGCTCAGCCTCCGACCTCAAGGAATGATAGAGGGAAGTGTGTATGGCTCAGTACAAGCATCCTGACATCCAGGACATCTATATCAGGCGGTGTCAGAGGAAGGCCCTAAAAATGGTCAAACACTCCAGCCACCCTAGTCATAGTGTCACCGGAGTGCCAAGTCTAGGTCCAAGAGGCTTTCAAACAGCTTCTACCCCCAAACCATAAGACTCCTGAACATCTAATCAAATGGCTCCCCATCCTATTTGCATTGCCCCCCACCCCCACCCCCTCTTTTACGCAGCTGCTACTCTCTGTTATTATCTATGCATAGCCACTTTAATAACTCTACCTACATGTACATATTACCTCGACTAACCGGTGCCCACGCACATTGACTCTGTACTCTCAGTATATAGTCTCGTTATTGTTATCTTACTGCTGCTCTTTAATTACTTGTTACTTTTATTTCTTATTCATATTTTTTAAACTGCCTTGTTTAAAGTGGCTAGCAAGTAAGCATTTCACTGTAAGGTCTACAGTTGTTGTATTCGGCGTATAAGAATATTTTGAAGATATATACATAACGCAGGGGATGAGAGGACAAGAGTACTAAACTAAATATAGTACTAATGGTCAATAGGGAATTGTCAATGTAAATAGGAGTTGGGTTACAGCTCAACATCTGTTTAGAATCTGTGGAATGTCACTCCTGAACTCAGAGCTACGTGTGCTACGTTCTGTACATCGAGTCGGGAGCAGGATACTTGTTATTTGGTCATTGGCCAGTCATACTGCAAGGACTTCTGATTGGTCAATCCCATGCTAGGGTGGGGGGTTGTAAATGGCATCCTGTTCCTTTGTTCAGTGGAGAAAAGCTGAGGACAGGGGAGACTGAACATCTACGTCCCATCATAACATTATGATTTGTCCTACTCAAATAAACCATTTTTTTCTCTCCCCTGATTTGCTTTGGAGTTTGTGTTATTGAAGAATGACATAAATTGCTAACAGGCGCATTTGACTAATAACATTTTATTTTATCTCTCCTATGGCTCTCGCTTTTCCCATTTTTTTCATGGAGAGATGAAGGACTGTTGGGTTAAGGTGGGCGAAATACCAAGCACTTTGGACAGAACAAGAATCATGGCTACTAAATTAGACCATATGCATTACCGGGAAGGATGGTCTTTTTCATTACCCTGGTCTGGGCTGCCTGAATTACTCCTTCATTACCAGAGACAGGTTCTGTCCCAAATGGCACATTATTAAAACCTTTTGTGACGAGGGGGCACTATTTTAATTTTTGGAAAAATAACGTTCCCTTAATAAACGGGATATTTTGTGAGGAAAAGATGCTAGAATATGCATATAATTGATAGCTTGGGATAGAAAACACTCTAAAGTTTCCAAAACTGTAAAAATATTGTCTGTGAGTATAACAGAACTGATATTGCAGGCAAAAGCCTGAGAAAAATCCAATCCGGAAGTGACTCGTCTTTTGAAAGCTCTGCGTTCCAATGCGTCCCTATTGAGCAGTGAATGGGCTATCAACCAGATTACTTTTTCTCCGTATTCCCCAAGGTGTCTACAGCATTGTGACGTAGTTTTAAGCATTTATGTTGAAGAATATCCGTAATCTGTTACATTGCGCAACTGGTCACCTGATGGCTCCCAGAGTGATTCTCGCGTAAAATACAGAGGTAGCCATTATTCCATTCGGTCCTACTGTTAAACCAATTGTCCCGGTGGATATATTATCGAATAGATATTTGAAAAACACCTTGAGGATTGATTATAAACAACGTTTGCCATGTTTCTGTCGATATTATGGGCCTATTTTTGAATATTTTTTGGCGTTTTCGTGACTGCAATTTCCGGGCGATTTCTCAGCCAAACGTGAAGAACAAACGGAGCTATTTCGCCTACAAAAATAATATTTTGGGAAAAAGGAACATTGGCTATCTAACTGGGAGTCTTGTGAGTGAAAACATCCGAAGCTTATCAAAGGTAAGCAATTTAATTTGATTGCTTTTCTGATTTCCATGACCAAGTTACCAGCTGCTAGCTGGACAAAATGCTATGCTAGGCTATCGATAAACTTACACAAATGCTTGTCTAGCTTTGACTTGTAAAGCATATTTTGAAAATCTGAGATGACAGGGTGATTAACAAAAGGCTAAGCTGTGTCTCAATATATTTCACTTGTGATTTTCATGAATAGGAATATTTTCTAGTAATATTTATGTCCGTTGCGTTATGCTAATTAGTGTCCGTCAATGATTACGCTCCCGCATGCGGCTCCAACCATCTTCCCTGTCCCTGCTGAAGAAAAGCAGGCCCAAACCATGATGCTGCCACCACCATGTTTGACAGTGGGTATGGTGTGTTCAGGGTGATGAGCTGTGTTGCTTTTACGCCAAACATAACATTTTGCATTGTTGCCAAAAAGTTCAATTTTGGTTTCATCTGACCAGAGCACCTTCTTCCACGTGTTTGGTGTGTCTCCCAGGTGGCTTGTGGCAAACTTTAAACGTCACTTTTTATGGATATCTTTAAGAAATGGCTTTCTTCTTGCCACTCTTCCATAAAGGCCAGATTTGTGCAATATACGACTGATTGTTGTCCTATGGACAGAGTCTCCCACATCAGCTGTAGATCTCTGCAGTTCATCCAGAGTGATCATGGGCCTCTTGGCTGCATCTCTGATCAGTCTTCTCCTTGTATGAGCTGAAAGTTTAGAGGGACGGCCAGGTCTTGGTAGATTTGCAGTGGTCTGATACTCCTTCCATTTCAATATTATCGCTTGCACAGTGCTCCTTCGGATGTTTAAAGCTTGGGAAATCTTTTTGTATCCAAATCCGGCTTTAAACTTCTTCACAACAGTATCTAGGACCTGCCTGGTGTGTTCCTTGTTCTTCATGATGCTCTCGGCGCTTTTAACGGACCTCTGAGACTATCACAGTGCAGGTGCATTTATACGGAGACTTGATTACACACAGGTGGATTGTATTTATCATCATTAGTCATTTAGGTCAACATTGGATCATTCAGAGATCCTCACTGAACTTCTGGAGAGAGTTTGCTGCACTGAAAGTAAAGGGGCTGAATAATTTTGCACGTCCAATTTTTCAGTTTTTGATTTGTTAAAAAAGTTTGAAATATCCAATAAATGTCATTCCACTTCATGATTGTGTCCCACTTGTTCTTGATTCTTCACAAAAAAATACAGTTTTATATCTTTATGTTTGAAGCCTGAAATGTGGCAAAAGTTCGCAAAGTTCAAGGGGTCCGAATACTTTCGCAAGGCACTGTATATTTTCTCCACCTATGCTATGGTGAGTTGATGTGTGTTCCATTGACCTAATCATACAATACTTAAACCAATCAACTATATTATCTCCACCTATGCTATGGTGAGTTGATGTGTGCCCCATTGACCTAATCATACCATTGTCATGACGTTGGACTGTTGGGGGAGGTTTATGACCCCCATAAATACCCCCCATTTCTCTCTCTCTACTCTAAAGTTGACTCTTGAAAAGCCCTTTGTTAACATAGAGAGTCTGGGAGCATCAAAAGGTGGGGGAAAGGAACAATATTTTGGTAATCCAACCAGCTGAAAATATGCATTGGTACTTAGAGAATATGATGTCAGATCAGTTGGCGTCTGAGACGTTATTACTGATGATAGGACAACATAAACTTTATCTTGCACCTTATGCACCTTATTGCAAGCAACTGTAGTAGCTGTCCTCATTACAATTCACAATGGCAGATACACATATCATGACTGTCCTGTGAGGATCACAATGGATCAAATCAGCTTGGCAATGGTTGACAATAGCAAGACCTTTTCTCGCCCACAGAAGACGGGAGGAGGGAACTGGGCCGGTTTAACTGTTTACACGCTGTTATAAATGATAGAAGAAGGGGGCTATTTCTCCCCCTCCAGTAAAATCCACCAAGGAATGTACTTTGCATGCTTTTTCCCGCCAAAACTCAAACACGTTCAAATGTGAATACTGGAACAATATTCCTAACATAAGAACGTTGGGAATGGTCATTGGGGAGCTATAGAAAAGTAATGTAATATTGATTTTATTAAATGATGGTATGGATGAAATACTGTAACTTAAAAAGTGTATCCCCTTTATCTGTCACGTTTCCATCCAATACGTTGTGCATATCATATGAAAATGTATAAAAGTATTTTTGTTAAGATATTAACATGATTTTAGGAGTCAAGAGATAACTTGCTATCAGACAAGTAGCCATGCCCCGAGAGAGGTCAGAGAGTGTGTCAGCCTGATGGAGCCGTCTTTTTTAGCCAGAGTGCATAAAAGGCTTGGTAACAGACATTAACATGAGACCAGGAAACGTGAGGTGGGAGCTAAACGTTTGAAATGGTTGGAACTTTGAACCTCAAGAAATAAACTCACCTTCCTTTAGACCAGAAAGACAGCAAGCTGCAGCTCATGTCCACCGTAGGCTGAATCCTGAATACCAACATGAGGTGAAAAACAATCACTGGTACAGCTGAGTAAAATATCTAGAAAAGCAAACGTAAGTGAGACTATCCAACTAAACTCATCGCCAACGGGTGATCGACACGGCTGGCTAGCTATCTTCCAGAGTGAACAACAGTAGAAGATGGGAAAGGAGAGACCCCTTTTGGACAATCAGAGCCATACAAGCTTGCCGCTGAAAGGCCAACAACCTTCCCAAGGAGGGCTGGTTCCGACAGAGATAAACAGCATTCACACGTAAATACACATATGATGTCGTATTCCAAATGAGCTGCGGTTTGTGTGCAACTATATGATTACTGTGAGAATAGTTCTGAAATGTATCGATGATAAGTGTCTTTTTCTCTCTCTCTCCCTCCCGTTGTGTAAAAAGCCACCATATTGTGTCAGTCCGCTAGGGAACTTTGTCTCATGTATTAAGTGTGTATGTTATCCTGTTTTCTCATTTAGTTAACGAGTAAATACATAATTAAACCAATTTGTGTAGTACTGAATCATGAGTAAGGCTGGGTTTTTTACAGATGCATGAGGTTACAACTGTTCAGAAGGATGATATGATAAGAGGTAATGATTAATAACATGATTGTTTATCGATGTATTAGATGTATACATTATAGAGTTTCATTCAATGATGATAACATATGTTATGTATTTCTCTGTCTATTTTTCAGCTGTCCCCTCTCCATCAGTCTCTATTGCTGCCCACAAACAAAAATGAAGGCACAAAAATGAAAAGGATGGCATAAAACTCCACCAGCGTGTCTCCTTCAATATTTAAAAATGGCCGTCACCGAGGATCACAACGATGTTGCTGTCGAATTGCGTCATCGGTCTCTGTCTTAAAATTTTCACTAGCAGTTTTCCTGGAAAACAAGGAAGAACCTACCAGGCAAGTCCGTGCTGGTTCCAATTCCACTAGAGGAATTGCGCCATAAGTCTGGTCCTTGTCATGCTTCAATCCCCCAACACTCTTTCTTGAGAATGGCCAACACCAACACAGAGGCTTCATCTCAAATGACACCCTATTCCTTGAATAGTGCACTACATTTGACCTGAGCCCTATAGGCTCTGGTGAAAGTAGTGCACTATAAAGAAAACAGGGTCCCATTTGGGACTCAAGCTAAGGTCCTTGTCAAACTTCAGTCCTTCAACATCCTCTCCCCTGATGGCCCTCAGTCACACTGACTTGTCCTCTTTACCTTCCATCCATGCATGGATGTCACCAGACACACACCCATGGCCTCAGTTGTCTCACAGTTCTCTCTCTCTCTCTCTCTCTCTCTGGGCTCCACTGTGCTGTGCTGCACAGGCTGGCTCATCTCCTGCCTCCATGGGCCACTTTCCAAAACGCTCCTCAGAGAACGCCACACAACAACAAATAAACAGACAGACAATCAGAGATGAAGCCAGATGAATAGGGAGGGGAGCACTACCTCAGGACAAAGTTTAAACTCATATGCATTGCGTATAAAAGGAGTGAATACGATCTAGGATTTCTTTTCATAACTGAAGTTCCTTCTGGAAGGAATGTAGTAATTCTATTCTGCTGATCCTAGTCTGAGACACTTTATGGGTCTAACGTCTATCCAGGTTTCCTACTGGGAAAGACCTGAAAAACCACACCTATGTTCTGTGTATAGATCTTTCTCTCATCATTAGATGGTAGTAATCTTCCATTAGAGAGACCAATGGCCTATACACAACATGGCATTCTCTATGTAATATCTCAACTGACATGCTTGATAAATCCTCCCTGTTTTACAATTGCAATGCTTGATAATCATTCTGCTCAAAGCCTTGACTGCTCACCCTAGCCCTCATCTCACAAAGAAGTGGTGTCACATCTAATTTTGTCCCGCTTCTGAATTTGGCAGTGACTTGCAAGCACAATCAAAGACAATATTGATTGTACTCCATGCAGTCCCTAGTGGGGTGTATACATTAATTTAACAAGCTGTAAGCAAGGCATCTCACTCGCAATGATATTATTGTTAATTTGATTCATGGCATCAGGTTATCCGCCTTCGGTCCGAGAAGGGGTTGTGATAAATGCTAATAATAGAAAATCTGATGTAGCAAAATGTATTCCTAAAGGAACATAAATGTACATGTACATTAACAGTCTAAATCTTCATGCTGTCATGATGTGCCCTTGGGGGGGGGGGGGCTAAACCGATAACCTACAAAAAAGCCTATAGGGGAATCATAGGGGCCCCTCTCTCTCCACAGTTTTATGATGGTCATAAATACGTGCAGGGAAACTCTCTCTCCCAGTCTCAGAAATGGAAGTTAAATCCCTTTGTTACCACGTAGAGAGAAGTTGCAGCATGGTAACATAAAAAGGTTGAATAATTCAACAGTATTTCTGTATTCCAAACATTTGGAATGGTCCGTGGGTATTTAAAGAACAATCATGTCGACTTTGTTAGTAATTTGTGATGTAACTAAAGACAGTAGAACAACATAACGGTATCTCTGAATATGTATAGTTCCCCGTTACCAGACTTACATCTAAATATTGTGGAACGTACATGATTAAATATTTAACTATTTATGTATGAGAAGATGTGATGTTAGCCTTCTAAATTAGAGAATTGTTTTTCATATGAAGACTTAAGCAAGTCAGTGGCCACACCCACGTGAGCACAGACATTACATCGGCGTCATGGAACGCCCCCTTTTTCCAGAGAGTATAAAACCCATTTCCGACAAAATTTACATTAGGCCAACGAGACCAACCACCAGGTGGTACTCTGAAAGATCCATTCTGGAGAACATTTCCCTATCAAACGTCTGACGTATCAATTATAATAAGCTACAACTACAAAAGACTTTGATCTCTGGTGGACAAACCAGAGACTTCTGTTGACTCACTCTACAGCAGACGGACCGGCAATCACAGAGAGAGACAACACAGGCATACACTCGTAAATAAGTGAATTAGAATTCCTTTCGAATGAGCGGCTGTTCATGTGCAAAGTAGCATTTCCATGAGCCGAGTTATCAGCTGTGTGTATGATAGCAGAGTCCTTTGTCTTTTCTCTCGCTCTTTCTTACCTGTCCCTCCCTTTTCATTTGATGTAACAAGCCATCATATCGATTTAGTCCACTAGGGACTTTTCATTGTATCATGTTAGTAACCAATGTATGACCTATCCTGTGTGTGTTTGTGTACTTCTGTGTGATTATTTAGTTAGTTAGTAAATAAATAATTAAGCAAATTAGTATATTGCTGATTGATCATTTATGCTAGGGTTCGTGCAGATATCCAAGAGTTTTCAACATTCAGAATATGACTGATGAGGTAATAATACATTAATAAGTGACTGTAATCGATAAGATGTGAAAATATTTGAACAGTTAAATTCGGGAAATAGTAACTCTTTAAACAACATTTTCCCATGGTGCCCCGACTTCCTAGTTAATTCATGTTTACATGATTAGTTTAGTCACGTAATAATTACACATAGAGAATTTATTTGATAATATAACAGTCTTCATATTAATGATAGTCCAAGACATGACAATGCCTAGATCCTGTTCAGAATCAGCCCTCCAATGCGGCAATCACATCTGTAACTGCTATATAATACTTCTAAAGCAGAACAAATGCTGAATTATTATTCCTGCCTTCACAGAAGGTGAGAGAAACACAGAGAGAAAAAGAAAGAGAGAGAGAAAGAGTGGGGAGAGAGAGACCAAATGGAAAAAAAATATTAAATTCACTTGATCACGTGATTTTATGCTAAGTTAATGTATTAATGTGACGTTAGCAGATGAAAACATGATCTCGTGAAATAAATGTGACAACATGGGGATGCAATATTTCAACATATGATACCATGAAACAGCACATGACAACATTTGTGCACAAAACCCAGGTGTCAAATGTCATTGAGAATATTTAACTTTTAAAGTTGCACTATGCAGAAATCGCTCCCCTATTTCCTGGTTGCTAAAATTATAATAGTTCACCTAATTTCAGTTTATTCGACAAAACAAGCAAGTATATTGGAGAGAATCATTGTACCATTTGTACCGCTGTGAAATATATTTTCCATCACCAAAAATATTAAAACAGTAGTTTTAAACTGGTTTACTTAACCAAAAAGTAACAGAAGCAAAAATGAAGCTTAAGAATGGGAAGCATAGAAATAGTGCACATAGAACAGATCTACCTCTTCTTAGACTTACTTTGTATGAAATGACAGTTCTATAACTCACATTTCTATGTGAATTTGGTCAGGTCATCCAAAAGGTTACATATTACAGATTTAAAAGGCATAATTGACAATTAAATGTAATGCAGGTTTTGTCTAATTATCAGCACTTCTCCAAAAAGTTTTTTTTAGAACCTTCTGTCAGGGTCCCCTGGATTACTTGGGACAACCACCCTTGGGATTTGAACTCACAAACTCTTGGGACCTAAAGTTCCTGTTGCACCACCAGGTCTGTGAACATAATGTAGATGGGCTATACATACAGTGCCTTGCGAAAGTATTCGGCCCCCTTGAACTTTGCGACCTTTTGCCACATTTCAGGCTTTAAACATTAAGATATAAAACTGTATTTTTGTGAAGAATCAACAACAAGTGGGACACAATCATGAAGTGGAACGACATTTATTGGATATTTCAAACTTTTTAACAAATCAAAAACGGAAAAATTGGGCAGTGGGGATGGTGTGGTCAAGGTGATGAGCTGTGTTGCTTTTACGCCAAACATAACGTTTTGCATTGGCCAGGGTGAGACATGGGTTATTGTGGTGTGTTTTTGTCTTGGGGCTTTTGTGGGGTGTCTAGCGTAGTCTATGGCTGCCTGAGGCGGTTCTCATTCAGAGTCAGGTGATTATCGTTGTCTCTGATTGGGAACCATATTTAGGCAGCCATATTCTTTGAGTGTTTCGTGGGTGATTGTTCCTGTCTCTGTGTTTAGTTTCACTAGATAGGCTGTATAGTTTTTTTCACGTTTCCATCTGTTGTTTTTGTACATTTCAGTATTTTCATGTCAAGTCATTTTCCATCATTAAACATGAGTAACCACCACGCTGCATTTTGGTCCGCTCCTCCTTCAACAGAAGAACGTCGTTACAAAGTCATTACAAAAATTATTACAAACAAAATGGAAATCTACAAATAACGTAAACTTCCCCATTCCGTACAAATGTGCGTAACTGCAACATTCAAATGAGGCTACAAAGAAAACTAATGGGACTGTAGCAACTGTGTTGACGTCAAATCAGGGGTGTGAACTGGGTTTCTATTCAAGCGTTCAAGCGTTGATCGACATGGTAATGACTCTATAGTATTGGAGAAGTTGAAAAGTTGAAAAAACTGACCCTCCGTTACATCTTGATGTGTCATGTTGTAACGTACAGCACGCAAAAAGCAACTATTTCTGTCTTACAATCTCTCTCCACCAGGTGTAGCACTTCTATCATCCTTTAAAAACAAGAAATGGACAGTGACGGGGGTAAGGGGGGATATCTAGTCATTTTTGGCGTCATCATTGCATGTGATCATCATTCTCAATCTTACTTCTAAGATCACTTTAGCACCACCCTAAAAACCTGATTCAAATTCGACACAAACCTTCAAACAGGTATGTCATGACACATTATATAAACTCTTTATAGTGTTTTATTTACATTTTAGAGGCGATAAGGTGATAAATTGGACAGATTGAATGGAAAAAAAGCAATTTCCCCACACGACATCTCCCCTTCTCACTATCACGCATGAATTTAGCTTCCCCACCCACCATTTTTAAAAAGACCCGACGGGGATCATTGCCTGCTTGAATTATGCAGAAACAGGTAGCGTTTAGGTCATGTAATTGATTCTGTTGGAAAGGGGAGAAATTGTGCCTTACAATGGTATTGACATGACAGTTGATCTGGAAGTATTACGTTTTTGGGGTGCTAAAATAAGGGCAATTGTACGGACCAAGGCGATGTACGAGTTTACGTGAGTTTACGTTAATCTAGTAAAAACCATAGAATGCACAAGAGTATAACAAAATCCAAAACAGCAAATTAAAAACATTGACAGGCCAGGGAATCAGTCTCAGGATCATTCATCAGTGATTTAATAATACCAATCAGGACAAGTTCTTCCAGTTTAAAAGTATTTTGTAAGGCGTTCCAAGACGATATATTATCAGTTATATTATTTTTGATTACAGCTCATGAAGTACTGCTTTATCATCTTCTCACCCCCTGTCTCTGTGTTCAGGCTTCTCACCTAACGTTACCTCTTCGTTATCGCTCAGGGGATGCGCTGCTGTTAATGGCAAGCTGCCTTTCCAGAGCGCGCACTGATGCTGTAACTAGCAAGTTGGTTGTCTCTTCTTTCTTCAGTCGAGTGCTGCGCTGCATTCTGTTGTCATGTGAACGATTGGCTGAGCCTTGGATACAGACAGTATTGGTCCAAACGCGCATCACTCATTCGCTTGCAGCCAGTAGTGATCCAATCCCCCTCCTCACCCAAACTTTTGTCATCGGATCTACACAAATCACGTACGTCACCTATTTTGAATTCAAAACGGCGAATTTCGCTGAAAGGTGACTAGTTTGCAAGCCTGATAGTCTCTTTAATAACCTACATATACATATTACCTCAATTACCCTGACACCGGTGCCCCCGCACATTGACTCTGTAACGGTACCCCTAGTATATGTGACTCACCACCTGGATTCGGTCTTATGTATTTGAATTTCTGTTTTTTTACATTGGATAAAAGTAAAGACTCAGAACTACAAAATGGTATGTCATACACTGCATTTGAGGAAACAATGGGAAAGTAATTCTGCTTTGAATATTGATCAACTTTTAAACTCGCTTTTGAGAAAACTGTCTTTCAATGTTTTGGTACTACTATTGGAGAGTCCTTCGCTGTCTAAACCTGTTCAGCATTATTCACACCCTCTTAAGCCTTAGCCCCACCCATCTCTTTAACTTCTCTAGGGTAGAGGGCAGCATTTGTCATTTTGGATGAAAAGCATGCCCAAATTAACCATCTTTCTACTCAGGCCCAGAAGATAGGATATGCATATAATTAGTATATTTGGATAGAAAACAAATACTAAGGAAAATAATGTCTGTGAGTATAACAGAACTGATTTGGCAGTTGAAAATCTGAGAAAAATCCATTCAGGAAGTAGGATTTGTTTTTGTTGTTGTAGTTTTCTATTCAATGCCATTACAGTATCCTTGACTTAGGACTCATATTGCAGTACCTATGCCTTCCACTAGATGTCAACAGTCTTTAGAAATTGTTTCAGGCTTGTATTCTGTCACAGAGCTTTTTCATGTGCACGACCAGAGAGAGTGCCTTTCTTGTTTACCTTTTATATTGACAATGTTATTGTCCGGTTGAAATACCATAGATTATTTAGGATAAAAACAACCTAAAGATTGAATATAAACATCGTCTTGACATGTTTCTAAGAACTTTACGGATACGATTAGGATTTGTTGTCTGCCTGTTGTGACTGTGTTTGAGCCTGTGGATTACTGAAGAAAATTTGAACAAAACAGAGGTTTTTGGATATAAAGAGAGACTTTATTGAACAAAAGGAACATTTATTGAATAAATGAATGTCTTCTGAGTGCAACCATTTGAAAATCATAAAAGGTAAGATTAATTTTATCTCTATTTCTGACTTGTGTAACTCTTCTACTTGGCTGATTTCTTAAATCTGACACCGTGGTTGGATTCACAAGATGTTAATCTTTAAACCAATGTAAAATAGTTGTATATTTTCGAATTTTTATAATGAGTATTTCTGTATTTGAATTTGTCGCTCTGAAATCTCACTGGATGTAGGCCAGGTGGGACGCCCACATACCCTAGAGCGGTTAAGGGTTGATCCAACCATTCCGTACTAACTTGCCAGCACTTCCAGACATCTAAAAAAGAGAGAGAACAGCTCACTGAACATTACTCGCCCTAGCAGAGCTGCTTAGGCTGTTATTTTATCAAGAGCATTGGTGACTGCAACTGTGCTATCAGATTGTCCATTTGTAAATTCAGAGCGTTTTTACGTTCAGAGCGAGCACTGGACGCTCTGGCCAATAAGTATGGTTGTTCCGAAAGCTCTGACCTCACAACTTTAGTCAAGCACCCAAGCTAACTGTCTAACATTGGCTAACTACTTCCAGACGCATAATATGAGAACACCCCACTCTGACCATTTTACTCACCCTAGCAGAGCTGGTTAGGCTTTTTTAATGTTATTCTGAGCGTTGGTGACTGTAAATGTGCTGCTGGCAACAATTGAATTACGGTTTGTGTTTGAGCATTCAAAAATGAATCCGTTATTCTGCGCCAGAGCGCAGACGAGAGACGAGAGTCTTTTGATAAGAAATGTAGCTAGATAGCTAGCTAGGTAAACAATGAATCCCAACGCATGATGTAATGTTAGTTAGCGAGCCAGCCAGCTAACATTAGCTAGCTAACTAACAGTACACTTTAACTTGAAATGAAAATACTTTGTCAAATTTAGAGTGGAGTCTTCTGTTAAGACATGTAGCTAGCTAAAACATGGACCATAATCACAACTCATGACGTTACTACCCTGCATGAAGCTGCAGGTCGCTAACCAACCAGGTCTTATAGCTATAACGAGTCAAGCAAATGTGTCTGAGATATGAAGAATAAGAATATACCGTGGGGCAAAAAAAGTATTTAGTCAGCCACCAATTGTGCAAGTTCTCCCACCTAAAAAGATGAGAGAGGCCTGTAATTGTAACGGCGTTCTTCGTTTGTCGAAAGAAAGTCGGACCGAAATGCAGCGTGGTGGTTACTCATGTCTTTAATGAATGAATCGCGGTACATGAAATAACTGATAAATAAATAACAACAAAACGGAACAGCCTATCTGGTGAAACTACACAGAGACAGGAACAATCACCCACGAAATACAAAGTGAAACCCAGGCTACCTAAATACGGTTCCCAATCAGAGACAACAAGAATCACCTGACTCTGATTGAGAACCGCCTCAGGCAGCCAAACCTAAACTAAACACACCCCTAATCAACCACAATCCCAATGCCTATAAAAACCCCAATACGACAACACAATAACATAAACCCATGTCACACCCTGGCCTGACCAACTAATTAACTAAAACACAAAATACTAAGACCAAGGCGTGACAGAACCTCCCCCCTAAGGTGCGGACTCCCTGACGCACCTCAAAACCATAGGGAGGGTCCGGGTGGGCGTCTGTCCATGGTGGCGGTTCCGGCTCGGGACGTGGACCCCACTCCATTAATGTCATAGTTCCTCCCCTACGCGTCCTGGGATAATCCACCCTCGCCGCCGACCATGGCCTAGTAGTCCTCACCCAGAACCCCACTGGACTGAGAGGCAGCTCGAGACAGAGGGGCAGCTCGGGACAGAGGGGCAGCTCGGGACAGAGGGGCAGCTCGGGACAGAGGGGCAGCTCGGAACAGAGGAAGCCCAGCACTGAGAGGAAGCCCAGCACTGAAAGGAAGCCCAGCACTGAGAGGAAGCCCAACCAGGCAGTTGAATCCGGCAGATCCTGGCTGGCTGGCAGTTCTGGCAGATCCTGGCTGACTGGCGGATCTGGAAGAGTCTGGACGACTGGCAGATCTGGAAGAGTCTGGTTGACTGGCAGATCTGGAAGGGTCTGGACGACTGGCAGATCTGGAAGAGTCTAGTTCACTGGCAGATCTGGAAGGGTCTGGTTGACTGGCAGATCTGGAAGAGTCTAGTTCACTGGCAGATCTGGAAGAGTCTGGTTGACTGGCAGATCTGGAAGAGTCTGGTTGACTAGCAGATCTGGAAGAGTCTGGTTGACTAGCAGATCTGGAAGAGTCTGGCTGACTGGCAGATCTGGAAGGGTCTGGTTGACTGGCAGATCTGGAAGAGTCTAGTTCACTGGCAGATCTGGAAGAGTTTGGTTGACTGGCAGATCTGGGAGAGTCTGGTTGACTAGCAGATCTGGAAGAGTCTGGTTGACGAGCAGATCTGGAAGATTCTGGTTGACTGGCAGATCTGGAAGAGTCTGGTTGACTGGCAGATCTGGAAGAGTCTGGCTGACTGGCAGATCTGGAAGAGTCTGGCTGACTGGCAGATCTGGAAGAGTCTGGCTGACTGGCAGATCTGGAAGAGTCTGGCTGACTTACAGATCTGGAAGAGTCTGGCTGACTGGCAGATCTGGAAGAGTCTGGCTGACTGGCAGATCTGGAAGAGTCTGGCTGACTGGCGGATCTGGAAGAGTCTGGCTGACTGGCAGATCTGGAAGAGTCTGGCTGATCAAGCGGATCTGGAAGAGTCTGGCTGACTGGCAGATCTGGAAGAGTCTGGCTGACTGGCAGATCTGGAAGAGTCTGGCTGACTGGCAGATCCTGGCAGACTGAAGGCTCTGGCTGCTTCATGCTGACTGACGGCTCTGGCTGCTCCATGCTGACTGGCGGCTCTGGCTGCTCCATGCAGATTGACAGCTCTGGCGGCTTCTTGCAGACTGACAGCTCTGACTGTTCCATGCAGACTAACAGCTTTGGCAGCTCCTTGCCGACTGGCAGCTCCTTGCAGACTGGCAGCTCCTTGCAGACTGGCAGCTCCTTGCAGACTGGCAGCTTCTTGCAGACTGGCAGCTCCATGCAGACTGGCAGCTCCTTGCAGACTGGCATCTCCTTGCAGACTGGCAGCTCCTTGCAGACTGGCAACTCCATGCAGACTGGCAGCTCCATGCAGACTGGCAGCTCCATGCAGACTGGCAGCTCTGACTGCTCCAAGCAGACTGACAGCTCTGGCCGCTCCATGCAGACTGGCAGCTCTGGCTGCTCCATGCAGACTGACAGCTCTGGCAGCTCCTTGCAGACTGGCAGCTCTGGCTGCTTCATGCAGACTGGCAGCTCAGGCTGCTCCGAACAGGCAGGAGGCTCCAGCAGCGCTGTAGAGGAGGAAGGCTCTAGAAGCGCTGAACAGGCGGGAGACTCCGACAGCGCAGGAGAGGGAGAAAGCGCTGGCTGCGCTGAACAGGCGAGGCGCACTGAAAGCCTGGTGCGTGGTACTGGAACCAGTTGTCCTGGAACGAGGACACGCACAGGAAGCCTGGTGCGGGGAGCTGCCTCCCGAGGACTGGTGTGTGAAGGTGGCACAGGATGGACTGGACCGTGAAGGTGTACTGGAGAGCCTGAGAGCAGGACTGGCACAGGACGTGCAAGGCTAGGTAGGTACACAGGAGGCCTAGTGCGTGAGGCTGGCACATTTTTTACCAGCCGACTAACACGCACCTCAGGACTAGTATGGAGCGCTGACCCAGGTGCCTTTAAATCCCCGACACGCTCCGTCGGACAAATCTTGTACCTAAAGCACCAAGCTAGCAACTCCCTCATTACTCTCTCCTCCAATTTCCCCATTAACTACTTCACAGCTCTGCTTCGCCACCTCCAACACCGGTTCTGGTCTCCTCCTTGGCTCCTCACGATAAACAGGGAGAGTTGGCTCAGGTCTGTCTCCTGACTCAGCCACTCTCCCTCTGAGCCCCCCAATACATTTTTGTGATTCACAGGCTGCGCCGTCGTGATTGCCTCTCCAACTCCATTCTCTTATAGCCCTCGCACTGCTCCAGCGAATCCCAGGTGGGCTCCGGCACTCTCTCTGGGTCGACCGCCCACCTGTCTATTTCATCCCACGTCGTATACCCATACTTCTGCTGTCCATAACGCCCTCCTTTCGCTGCTCCTGCTGTGCTGCCTGTTACCACGCCCGCTCGGTCCGTGTGGTGGGTGACTGGCGTGCCCGAAATGCAGCGTGGTGGTTACTCATGTCTTTAATGAATGCTCGCGGTACATGAAATAACTGATAAATAAATAACAACAAAACGGAACGAAACCTGCACAGCCTATCTGGTGAAACCACACAGAGACAGGAAACAATCACCCACGAAATACAAAGTGAAACCCAGGTCAATCAGAGACAACAAGAATCACCTGACTCTGATTGGAACCGCCTCAGGCAGCCAAACCTAAACTAAACACACCCCTAATCAACCACAATCCCAATGCCTATAAAAACCCCAATACGACAACACAATAACATAAACCCATGTCACACCCTGGCCTGACCAACTAATTAACTAAAACACAAAATACTAAGACCAAGGCGTGAAGAACCTTCTCCCCAAGTAATTTTCATCATAGGGAGGGTCCGGGTGGGCTTCCATGGTGGCTACGTGACAGACAAATGAGCCCCGCCGACCATGGCTCAGTAGTTGTAGGATTTTTACTGAGAGGCAGCTCGAGAAGAGGGGGCCAGGAACATAAGAGGGGCAGCTCGGGCCAAACAAGCAGCTTTCTGGACAGAGGGGCAGCTCTTACATTTACATTTACATTTAAGCACTTAGAGAGGAATCCCAGCGACTGAAAGGAAGCCCAGCACATCCAGTGGAACAGCCCAACCAGGCATTAAATCATTAAGGCAGATCCTGGTGAGAAGGATTACTTATCCTATCCTAGGTATTCCTGGCTGACTGGCGGTGTCTGGAAGAGTGGACAGACTGGCAGTCCTCGTGTGAAGAGTTTGTTCCACCATTGGGTAGAGCTGGAACAGTTTTGACTGGGCTGATCGGGAAGACTTCCTCAATTAGGGAGGCGAGCTGGCAGAGGTGGAAGAGTCTGCTTGACTGATCAGATCTGGAAGAGTACTGCGTGCTGTTCCCCTCACAGCTCCGTGGCAAGCACTGGTCTTGACTATGCAGCTTCAACTGGAAGCCAGTGGAGAGATCTGGAAGAGTTTGGGTGACAGAACTGGAAGAGTCTGAACACCAGATTCTGCGGCAGATCTGGAAGAGTTCTGGTTTACTGGCACATCTGGGAGCCCCTGCCAACAGCAGATCTGGAGAGTCCAGACGGGAGATCTGACAAGATGCCTGGCTGACCTGGCAGATTCCTGGAAGAGTCTGGCTGATGGCAGATCTGGAAGAGTCTGGCTGACTCCAGATCTTGGTTGAGAGTCTGGCTGACTGGCAGGATCACGCCAAGGTTCTTAGGCTCTGGCGGATCTGGAAGAGTCAACCGTGACTGGGCAGATCTGGAAGAGTCTGGCTGACTGGCAGATCTGGAAGAGTCTGGCTGACTGGCGGATCTGGAAGAGTCTGGCTGACTGGCAGATTCAGCTTGAGGAAGAGTGGTGATCCGTCATCCAGGAAGAGTCTGATATGTCTGCCAGACATGCTGACTGACGGCTCTGGCTGCCCATGCTGACTGGCGGCTCTCATGCATGCAGATTGGACAGGGCTCTGATTGACAGCTGACTGTTCCATGCAGACTAACAGCTTTGGCAGCTCCTTGCCGACTGGCAGCTCCTTGCAGACTGGCAGCTCCTTGGACTGGCAGCTCCAGACTGGCAGCTTATGACAGCAGCTCCATGCAGACTGGCAGCTTGGTGTATAGCGCAGACTGGCAGCTCCTGGGCAGATGCAGGCCAGCTCCATGAACAGGCAGCCCATGCAGACTGGCACCAGTGGTGCTCCAAGCAGACTGACAGCGGCCGCCTCCATGCAGACTGGCAGCTCTGGCGCTCCATGCAGCCAGCTCTGGCAGTAGGACTGGCAGACTCTGGCAGGTTCATGCAATCCAATCACCGCGCTGTAGAAGATGCCCAACTCGGAGGAGACTCCGAGCAGTGGAGAGGAGGATCTGATGGTTCACAGTATCGAAGGCAGCCGATAGGTCTAGAAGGATGAGAGCAGCAGGAGAGGGACCGGAGCGCTGATTGATGCAGGCGAGGTCTCAGTTGAATGACTAAAGGTCTTGAAACCTGAATCTGATTTGGATCAAACAGGTCCTGAGACAGATAACAGCTGGCCAAGGACGGCACGTTCAAGAGTGTGCGGGGAGCTGCCTTCCCCGAGGACTGGTGTGTGAAGGTGGCACAGGATGGACTGGACCGTGAAGGTGTACTGAGAGAAAGAAAGAAAATACTGGTCTGTAGTTGTTGACACATTCGCCGCACTCGGAGGGATCGAGTGGTCCAGGTTTTTCAGAAAGGGGACCGAAATGCAACGTGGTGGTTACTCATCTTGAAGACGGACATGAAATAACTGATAAATAAATAACAACAAAACGGAACGGTCCTAGGGAAACTGAGTTGATCACCCACGAAATACAATGTGAAACCCAGTGAGGTTTCCAATCAGGACAACAAGAATCACCTGGATTGAGAACCCCAGGCAGCCAAACCTAAACTAAACACACCCTAATCAACCACAATCCCAATGCCTACAAAAAACCTAATATGACAACACAATAACATAAACCCATGTCTGGCCTGACCAACTAATTAACTAAAACACAAAATACTAAGAGGAAGGGTGAAAAGGGTACACGAACTATGACAGACAAATGAGAAGGATTTTTGTAGGATTTTTAATGAATTTATTTGCAAATTATGGTGGAAAATAAGTATTTGGTCACCTACAAACAAGCTAGATTTCTGGCTCTCACAGACCTGCAACTTCTTCTTTAAGAGGCTCCTCTCTGTCCTCCACTTGTTACCTGTATTAATGGAACCTGTTTGAACTTGTTATCAGTATAAAAGACACCTGTCCACAACCTCAAACAGTCACACTCCAAACTCCACTATGGCCAAGACCAAAGAGCTGTCAAAGGACACCGGAAACAAAATTGTAGACCTGCACCAGACTGGGAAGACTGAAGACTCAAGCTTTTTTTACAGGGTGAAAGAACACAATATGTCTGTCCGGGAATTAATGCTATTCTGATATGACAGATGAAGAGTTAGACCAGAAAGTCAGGGCCATTAAGGCAAGGATTCCCAATGCTGTCTTTAGAATGATCAGATGTAGTCTCCAAGCAATGGGCCATTGTGTACAATGGGTAAGAGTTAGGGAGTCTCTGCAGAGTGTAGATGGTGCAGGTATCATGCCAGAATGATCCAGCTTTGTTGCATTGCTCGGCAAAAATATACTCTGTTCCTGCTCCCGTCTCTCCTCCACATTGATACAAATTATAAATTGATAAGGTACTAAGATGTATAATGTCTCTATCAAATTGGAAAAAGTTATTTTAACTTTTTTATTCTTACTTATTTGTAGACACATTTTCAATGATGTATGAAATTGGAGTTGTTCTTCATCAACTGGTAATACATAAATAACGAAGCAGATTAATAGGTTAAACATTTCACTTTTCATTCCACTGCTTTTTTTCAAGATACAACAGGTAAGTATATTATTTTGTATACATATTGCATATTTCTCATCACCTAATGAACAACCACAATACCAGTCTGGTGTTAAGCTTTCTGTGCTGTATTGACATATCCTGAAAATGACATCTGCTGCTTCAGATTGAACGGTCATATCTCAGTTATTGTTTTCATATAAACAAAAAACAAGATATTTTCTTTACTTTCAGAGTGCGAGCTGATCAAGGGGTTGAAAATGTAGATATTGCCAGATGTATGTTCACTGTCCAAGGAACAGGCCATGGAAGCTTTATTACTGGCAAAAGTGTCCATAATCAGAGGTAATTAAACTGTTCTTTGTTCTTTTTCTCTCCTCCTCTCTGCCTGTCTTGTTGTTCATGGAACCTGTCTCACATGCATTAATTAACAAACCCTTCAGATGTCAGCTGCTAATTTTCAGATTTACACCACATAAACAATCAGCCAGGGACTATGAAAGCCCCTCTTGCTGCCAAGTCATGATTTCCCTGGGGGTTAGTCTTGCAATAACCAAGTGGTGAGACACATAGCCCTCTATATTTAAATGTTTTAGGTACACTCAGATAGGTGTCTGCGCACATACAGTCAGTAACCACTCAGAGAGGCACACACAACTAGCATTTCTATAACCTCAGACGCATCTCAGTGTTCACTATTCATGGAGAAATACCACAGGACCAGGTGCGCAACTTAGAGTGCGATGACACAGACTTTCAAGACTGTCTTCAGAAACAAACTCCTATTTCTTATTCGTTTTTGAAGGTACAAGCCTGAATCTTTGAACATAGACTGCTGAGAGCACCCAGGTAGCTATTTTACAATATGAGCTTTCTCTTGAATTTATAAAAGAATAGACTCACTTTCAAAAAAAAAAAATCTGGTTGGTTTTTCTTTGGATTTTCTCCTAACATACCTATGGTGTTATATTCTCCTAATTATATTAACATTTATACAAACTGAAAAGTGGTTTCTTTCCTATGGTACCCATAATATGCATATCCTGGCTTCAGGGCCTGAGCTACAGGCAGTTTGCTTTGGGCACATCAAATGGAGAAAAAGGGGCCTTATTAAGAAGTTAATCATCCTCTCTCTCTATCCATCTGTCTCTCGTCTGCAGGTATGTTTTGATGTGAGCCAAGGAAGCCAGTCCCGTTATAGCCACCTGATTTAAGATCTTAAGATACCCTTCGGGCCAACTGGGAGCCCAAGGCTGGTTAGGAGACACCGCTAGAGACACTATGTTATTGTGATGAACTGAGAGAATATTAGGGTAGCACTGTAATTCATTAATCATATGCTGTCTTCCCTGCTCCTCTGTTTAACCTCTTTCCATTTCTGTCTTCTGCTCCTCTCTCCACGCCTCCTCTTTGTTACTCTTTTTTTATAATGCACACCATATGTGCATTGAAGTACAGATTGAACTTGTATTTATAATGTAATATTACAGTTACAGTGGGGCAAAAAAGTATTTAGCCAGCCACCAATTGTGCAAGTTCTCCCACTTCAAAAGATGAGAGAGGCCTGTAATTTTCATTATAGGTACACTTCAACTATGACAGACGAAATGAGGAAAAAAAATCCAGAAAATCACATTGTAGGATTTTTAATGAATTTATTTGCAAATTATGGTGGAAAATAAGTATTTGGTCAATAACAAAAGTTTATCTCAATACTTTGTTATATACCTTTTGTTGGCAATGACAGAGGTCAAACGTTTTCTGTAAGTCTTCACAAGGTTTTCACACACTGTTGCTGGTATTTTGGCAGATTCCTCCATGCAGATCTACTCTAGAGCAGTGATGTTTTGGGGCTGTTGCTGGGCAACACGGACTTTCAACTCCCTCCAAAGATTTTCTATGGGGTTGAGATCTGGAGACTGGCTAGGACACTCCAGGACCTTGAAATGCTTCTTACGAAGCCACTCCTTCGTTGCCCGGGCGGTGTGTTTGGGATCATTGTCATGCTGAAAGACCCAGCCATGTTTCATCTTCAATGCCCTTGCTGATGGAAGGAGGTTTTCACTGAAAATCTCACGATACATGGCCCCATTCATTCTTTCCTTTACACGGATCAGTCATCCTGGTAGCTTTGCAGACAAACAGACCCAAAGCATGATATTTCCACCCCCATGCTTCACAGTAGGTATGGTGTTCTTTGGATGCAACTCAGCATTCTTTGTCCTCCAAACACGACGAGTTGAGTTTTTACCAAAAAGTTTTTTTGAGTCCTGAGTCCTGTGTTACTGAGTGTGTTACTGATGGTATGCTTTGTTACTTTGGTCCCAGCACTCTGCAGGTCATTCACTAGGTCCCTCCGTGTGGTTCTGGGATTTTTGCTCATCGTTCTTGTCATAATTTTTACCCCACGGGGTGAGATCTTGCGTGGAGCCCCAGATCGAGGGAGATTATCAGTGGTCTTGTATGTCTTCCATTTCCTAATAATTTCTCCCACCGTTGATTTCTTCAAACCAAGCTGCTTACCTATTGCAGATTCAGTCTTCCCAGCCTGGTGCAGGTCTACAATTATGTTTCTGGTGTCCTTTGACAGCTCTTTGGCCTTGGCCATAGTGGAGTTTGGAATGTGACTGTTTGAGGTTGTGGACAGGTGTCTTTTATACTGATAACAAGTTCAAACAGGTGCCATTAATACAGGTAACGAGTGGAGGACAGAGGAGCCTCTTAAAGAAGAAGTTACAGGTCTGTGAGAGCCAGAAATCTTGCTTGTTTGTAGGTGACCAAATACGTATTTTCCACCATAATTTGCAAATAAATTCATTTAAAATCCTACAATGTGATTTTCTGGATTTTTTTCCTCATTTTGTCTGTCATAGTTGAAGTGTAACTTTGATCAAAATTACAGGCCTCTCTCATCTTTTTAAGTGGGAGAACTTGCACAATTGGTGGCTGACTAAATACTTTTTTGCCCCACTGTATGTGACCTGTAATTCAGTAAAACAAATTGAAATTGTTGCATGTATCAGTAAAATGTATGTTTAGTATATTAATTATTATTATTTATTTTTTATTATTATGTGTTTATAATATCTGGATAATGAAATTTCAATAAAGTGTTTCACATTCTCCACTGGTTGAGTTTAAGTATCTCATTGAAATACTACACCTATCCTGAGTCCTCAGATTAATGCAGATGAAAGGAGATAGATATGCATAGGAAGTGTCGTGTACTGTTTTTTCTGTATATATGAATTACAAATCAGCCTTTACTTGAAAGGCTGGTAATGGCTCACATCAACACCATTATCCCAGAAACCCTACACCCACTCCAATTTGCATACCTCCCAAACAGATCCACAGATGATGCCATCCCCATTGCACTTCACAATGCCCTTTCCCACATGGACAAAAGGAACACCAATGTGAGAATGCTATTCATTGTCTACAGCTCAGCGTTCAACACCATAGGGGTTGGTGCTCAGTCCCCTCCTGTACTCCTGTTCAACCATGACTGCATGGCCAGGCACAACTTCAACACCATCATTAAGTTTGCAGATGACACAACAGTGGTTGGCCTGATCACCGACAACGATGAGACTGCCTATAGGGAGGTCAGAGACCTGGCCAGGTGGTGCCAGAATAACAACCTATCCCTCAACATAACCAAGACTATGGAGATGATTGTGGACTACAGGAAAAGGAGGACCGAGCACGCCCCCATTCTCATTGACGGGACTGTAGTGGAACAGGTTGAGAGCTTCAAGTTCCTTGGTGTCCACATCACCAACAAACTAGAATGGCCCAAACACACCAAGACAGTCGTAAAGAGGGCACAACAAAGCCTTTTCCCCCCAGGAAACTAAAATGATTTGGCATGGGTCTTCAAATCCTCAAAAGGTTCTACAGCTGCAACATCGAGAGCATGGTTGCATCACTCCCTGGGACGGCAATTGCTCAGCCTCCGACCGCAAGGCACTACAGAGGGTAGGGCGTACATCACTGGGGCTAAGCTGCCTGCCATCCAGGTCCTCTACACCAGGCGGTGTCAGAGGAAGGCCCTAAAAATTGTCAAAGACCCCAGCCACCCCAGTCATAGACTGTTCTCTCTACTACGGCATGGCAAGCGGGACCGGAGTGCCAAGTCTAGGACAAAAAGGCTTCTCAACAGTGTTTACCCCAAGCCACAAGACTCCTGAACAGGTAATGAAATGGCTACCCGGACTATTTTCATTCCATCTTTTTACTCTGCTGCTACTCTATGTTTATCATTTTACTCTGCTGCCTGTGACTGGAACGAATTGCAAAAATCCCTGAAGTTGGAGACTTTTATCTCCCTCACCAACTTCAAACATCTGCTATCTGAGCAGCTAACCGATCGCTGCAGCTGTACATAGTCTATTGGTATATAGCCCACCCATTTTCACCTACCTCATCCCCATACTGTTTTTATTTATTTACTTTTCTGCTCTTTTGCACACAAATATCTCTACCTGTACATGACCATCTGATCATTTATCACTCCAGTGTTAATCTGCAAAATTGTAATTATTCGCCTACCTCCTCATGCCTTTTGCACACAATGTATATAGACTCCCCCTTTTTTTCTACTGTGTTATTGACTTGTTAATTGTTTACTCCATGTGTAACTCTGTGTTGTCTGTTCACACTGCTATGCTTTATCTTGGCCAGGTCGCAGTTGCAAATGAGAACTTGTTCTCAACTAGCCTACCTGGTTAAATAAAGGTGAAAAAAAAATATATATATATGCATAGTCACTTTAACTATACATTCATGTACATACAACCTCAATTGGCCCGACCAACCAGTGCCCATGCACGTTGGCTAATCGGGCTATCTGCATTGTGTCCCACCACCCGCCAACCCGACTTTTAAGCTACTGCTACTCTCTATTCATCATATATGCATAGTCACTTTAACCATATATACATGTAAATACTACCTCAATCAGCCCGACTAACTGGTGTCTGTATGTAGCCTCACTACTGTTATTTGTCACTGTATTTTTACTGTTGTTTTTATTTCTTTACTTAACTATTGTTCACCTAATAAATTTTTGGCACTGTTGGTTAGAGCCTGTAAGTAAGTATATTCGGCGCATG